>NW_026894205.1:0-171162 GCF_032452875.1 Bos javanicus
TCAGCAGGCCCTGATCACGTGACTGAGCATGCACTGTTCACCTGGCTGATCATACACTGATCACGTGATTGATCAAGCACTGATCACTTGGATATCATGCACTGATCACGTGGCTGATCATACACTGTTCACGTGTCTGACCATGCACTGATCACGTGGCTGATCATGCACTGATCACGTGATTGAACATGCACTTATCACGGCTGATCATGCAGTGATCACGCAGCTACCATGTACTGGTCACATGACTGATCATGCACTGATCACGTAATTGATCATGCACTGATCACCTGGCTTATCATGCATTCATCATGTGACTGATCATGTGCTGATCATGTTTGGTGTCACACACTGATCATGTGCATCTGGAGGCAATGAACAAAGAGCTGAGTAAAGGAATCAGTCAGCAGGCTATAATCATGGAACTCAGCTCTGAGAAATCATGCTGCTCAGCTGGAAATAATCAAGTAGATGAGCAGGCAGGAATTATGGCACAGGTGGCAATAGTCAAGGAGATGACAGGCAGGAATCTGCACAGCTCAGCTGGCAATTGTCAAGCAGATGAGCAGACAGTAATCACGCAGCTCAGCAGGCCCTGATCACGTGACTGAGCATGCACTGTTCACGCCGCTGATCACACACCTATCATGAATGATCATGCACTGATCACGTGGCTCATGCACTGATCACGTGATTGCGCATGCACTGATCACGTAATTGCATGCACTGCTCACGTGGCTATCATGCACTGATCATGTGACTGATCATGCACTGATCACGTAGCTATCATGCACTGATCACTGGCTGATCATACACTCATCACGGGACTGATCATGCACTGATCATGGCGCTATCATGCATTGACTACATGACTCACATGCACTGATCACGTGGATGATCATGCACTGATCACGTGACTATCATGCACTAATCACGTGGCTATCATGCACTGATCAGGTGGATATCATGCACTGATCACGTGGCTGATCACACACGATCACATGACTGATCATGCACTGATCACGGGCTATCATGTACTGATCACGTGGCTGATCATGCAATGATCATGAGCTATCATGTACTGGTCACGTGACTGATCATGCACTGATCACGTAATTGATCATGCACTGATCACGTGGCTGATCATGCACTGATCACGTGACTGATCATGCACTGATCACGTGACTGATCATGCACTGATCACGTGGCTATCATGCACTGATCACGTGGCTGATCATGAAATGACTGTCATGAGCTACCATGCACTGGTCACGTGACTGATCATGCACTGATCATGTGGCTGATCATGCACTGATCACGTGACTGATCATGCACTGATCACGTGCTATCATGCACTGATCACGTGGCTGATCATGCACTGATCACGCAGCTACCATGTACTGGTCACGTGACTGATCATGCACTGATCATGTAACTGATCATGCACTGATCACGTGGCTATCATGCACTGATCATGGCTGGTCATACACTGATCACGTGCTGGTCATGCACAGATTACATGACTGATCATGCACTGATCACGTGACTGATCATGCACTGATCACGGCTATCATGCACTATCACGTGGCTGATCATGCAATGATCATGTAGCTACCATGTACCGTCACGTGGATGATCATACACCCATCAGGTGACTGATCATGCACTGATCACGGCTACTGCACTGATCACGTGGCTGATCATACACTGATCACCTGCCTGATCATGCACAGATCACGTGACTAATCATGAACTGATCACGTAGCAATCATGCACTGATCACCTGGCTGATCATGCACTGATCACGTGGCTATCATGCAATGATCACGTACATGCACTGATCACGTGTCTGATCATGCACTGATACCATGACTGAGCATGGACTGATCACATGACTATCATGTAGTGATCACGTGACTTAATGGGCTGATCATGTGACTGATCATGCGCTGATCATGTTTGCTATCATACACTGATCATGTGCCTCTGGAGGCAATAAACAAAGAGCTGAGTAGGCATGAATCAAACAGTCAGCAGGCAATAATCATGGAACTCAGCTGAGGAATCATGCTGCTCAGCTGGCAATAATCAAGCAGCTGAGCAGGCAGGAATTACACAGCACAGCTGGCAATTGTCAAGCAGATGACAGGCAGGAATCATGCAGCTCAGCTGGCAATTGTCAAGCAGATGAGCAGACAGTAATCACGCAGCTCAGCAGGCCCTGATCACGTGACTGAGCATGCACTGTTCACGTGGCTGATCATACACTGATCACGTGATTGATCATGCACTGATCACTTGGATATCATGCACTGATCACGTGGCTGATCATACACTGTTCACGTGTCTGATCATGCACTGATCACGTGGCTGATCATGCACTGATCACGTGATTGATCATGCACTGATCACGTGGCTGATCATGCACTGATCACGCAGCTACCATGTACTGGTCACATGACTGATCATGCACTGATCACGTAATTGATCATGCACTGATCACCTGGCTTATCATGCATTCATCATGTGACTGATCATGTGCTGATCATGTTTGGTGTCACACACTGATCATGTGCATCTGGAGGCAATGAACAAAGAGCTGAGTAGGCAGGAATCAGTCAGCAGGCTATAATCATGGAACTCAGCTCTGAGAAATCATGCTGCTCAGCTGGCAATAATCAAGCAGATGAGCAGGCAGGAATTATGCAGCACAGGTGGCAATTGTCAAGCAGATGACAGGCAGGAATCATGCAGCTCAGCTGGCAATTGTCAAGCAGATGAGCAGACAGTAATCACGCAGCTCAGCAGGCCCTGATCACGTGACTGAGCATGCACTGTTCACGTGGCTGATCACACACTGATCATGAATGATCATGCACTGATCACGTGGCTATCATGCACTGATCACGTGACTGCGCATGCACTGATCACAACTGATCATGCACTGATCACGTGGATATCATGCACTGATCACTTGGCTGATCATACACTGATCACGGGACTGATCATGCACTGATCACGGGCTATCATGCACTGACACATGACTCACATGCACTGATCACGTGGATGATCATGCACTGATCACGTGACTGATCATGCACTGATCACGTGGCTATCATGCACTGATCACGTGGATATCATGCACTGATCACGTGGCTGATCACACACTGATCACGTGACTGATCATGCACTGATCACGTGGCTATCATGCACTGCTCACGTGGCTGATCATGCACTGATCACGTAGCTACCATGCACTGTCACGTGACTGATCATGCACTGATCACGTGGCTGATCATGCACTGATCACGTGACTGATCATGCACTGATCACGTGGCTGATCATGCACTGATCACGTGGCTGATCATGCACTGATCACGCAGCTATCATGTACTGATCACGTGACTGATCATGCACTGATCACGTGACTGATCATGCACTGATCACGTGGCTATCATGCACTGATCACGTGGCTGATCATACACTGATCACGTGCCTGATCATGCACTGATCACATGACTGATCATGCACTGATCACGTGACTGATCATGCACTGATCACGTGGCTATCATGCACTGATCACGTGGCTGATCATGCAATGATCACGTAGCTACCATGTACTGGTCACGTGACTGATCATACACCCATCACGTGACTGATCATGCACTGATCACGTGGCTATCATGCACTGATCACGTGGCTGATCATACACTGATCACCTGCCTGGTCATGCACTGATCACGTGACTGATCATGCACTGATCACGTAGCAATCATGCACTGATCACCTGGCTGATCATGCACTGATCACGTGGCTATCATGCACTGATCACGTGGCTATCATGCACTGATCACGTGGCTGATCATGCACTGATACCATGACTGAGCATGGACTGATCACATGACTATCATGTAGTGATCACGTGACTTAATGGCGCTGATCATGTGACTGATCATGCACTGATCATGTTTGCTATCATACACTGATCATGTGCCTCTGGAGGCAATAAACAAAGAGCTGAGTAGGCATGAATCAAACAGTCAGCAGGCAATAATCATGGAACTCAGCTGTGAGGAATCATGCTGCTCAGCTGGCAATAATCAAGCAGCTGAGCAGGCAGGAATTACACAGCACAGCTGGCAATTGTCAAGCAGATGACAGGCAGGAATCATGCAGCTCAGCTGGCAATTGTCAAGCAGATGAGCAGACAGTAATCACGCAGCTCAGCAGGCCCTGATCACGTGACTGAGCATGCACTGTTCACGTGGCTGATCATACACTGATCACGTGATTGATCATGCACTGATCACTTGGATATCATGCACTGATCACGTGGCTGATCATACACTGTTCACGTGTCTGACCATGCACTGATCACGTGGCTGATCATGCACTGATCACGTGACTGATCATGCACTGATCACGTGGCTGATCATGCACTGATCACGCAGCTACCATGCACTGGTCACGTGACTGATCATGCACTGATCACGTAATTGATCATGCACTGATCACCTGGCTTATCATGCATTGATCATGTGACTGATCATGTGCTGATCATGTTTGGTGTCACACACTGATCATGTGCATCTGGAGGCAATGAACAAAGAGCTGAGTAGGCAGGAATCAGTCAGCAGGCTATAATCATGGAACTCAGCTCTGAGAAATCATGCTGCTCAGCTGGAATAATCAAGTAGATGAGCAGGCAGGAATTATGCAGCACAGGTGGCAATTGTCAAGGAGATGACAGGCAGGAATCATACAGCTCAGCTGGCAATTGTCAAGCAGATGAGCAGACAGTAATCACGCAGCTCAGCAGGCCCTGATCACGTGACTGAGCATGCACTGTTCACGTGGCTGATCACACACCTATCACGTGAATGATCATGCACTGATCACGTGGCTATCATGCACTGATCACGTGATTGATCATGCACTGATCACGTAATTGTCATGCACTGATCACGTGGCTATCATGCACTGATCATGTGACTGATCATGCACTGATCACGTGGCTATCATGCACTGATCACGTGGCTGATCATGCACTGATCACGGGACTGATCATGCACTGATCACGGCGCTATCATGCATTGACTACATGACTCACATGCACTGATCACGTGGATGATCATGCACTGATCACGTGACTATCATGCACTGATCACGTGGCTATCATGCACTGATCAGGTGGATATCATGCACTGATCACGTGGCTGATCACACGATCACATGACTGATCATGCACTGATCACGTGCTATCATGCACTGATCACGTGGCTGATCATGCACTGATCACGTAGCTATCATGCACTGGTCACGTGACTGATCATGCACTGATCACGTAATTGATCATGCACTGATCACGTGGCTGATCATGCACTGATCACGTGACTGATCATGCACTGATCACGTGACTGATCATGCACTGATCACGTGGCTATCATGCACTGATCATGTGGCTGATCATGAAATGATCACGCAGCTACATGCACTGGTCACGTGACTGATCATGCACTGATCACGTGGCTGATCATGCACTGATCACGTGACTGATCATGCACTGATCACGTGACTGATCATGCACTGATCACGTGGCTATCATGCACTGATCACTGGCTGATCATGCACTCACGCAGCTACCATGCACTGATCACGTGACTGATCATGCACTGATCACGTGACTGATCATGCACTGATCACGTGGCTATCATGCACTGATCACGTGGCTGATCATGCACTGATCACGTGACTGATCATGCACTGATCACGTGACTGATCATGCACTGATCACGTACTGATCATGCACTGATCACGTGGCTATCATGCACTATCACGTGGCTGATCATGCAATGATCATGTAGCTACCATGTACTGGTCACGTGACTGATCATGCACCATCACGTGACTGATCATGCACTGATCACGTGGCTATCATGCACTGATCACGTGGCTGATCATACACTGATCACGTGACTGATCATGCACTGATCACGTGACTGATCATGCACTGATCACGTGGCAATCATGCACTGATCACGTGGCTGATCATGCACTGATCACGTGGCTATCATGCACTGATCACGTGGCTATCATGCACTGATCACGTGGCTGATCATGCACTGATACCGTGACTGAGCATGGACTGATCACATGACTATCATGTAGTGATCACGTGACTTAATGGCGCTGATCATGTGACTGATCATGCGCTGATCATGTTTGCTATCATACACTGATCATGTGCCTCTGGAGGCAATAAACAAAGAGCTGAGTAGGCATGAATCAAACAGTCAGCAGGCAATAATCATGGAACTCAGCTGTGAGGAATCATGCTGCTCAGCTGGCAATAATCAAGCAGCTGAGCAGGCAGGAATTACACAGCACAGCTGGCAATTGTCAAGCAGATGACAGGCAGGAATCATGCAGCTCAGCTGGCAATTGTCAAGCAGATGAGCAGACAGTAATCACGCAGCTCAGCAGGCCCTGATCACGTGACTGAGCATGCACTGTTCACGTGGCTGATCATACACTGATCACGTGACTGATCATGCACTGATCACGTGGATATCATGCACTGATCACGTGGCTGATCATGCACTGTTCACGTGTCTGATCATGCACTGATCACGTGGCTGATCATGCACTGATCACGTGACTGATCATGCACTGATCACGTGGCTGATCATGCACTGATCACGTGGCTATCATGCACTGATCACGTGACTGATCATGCACTGATCACGTGACTGATCATGCACTGATCACGTGGCTTATCATGCACTGATCATGTGACTGATCATGTGCTGATCATGTTTGGTGTCACACACTGATCATGTGCATCTGGAGGCAATGAACAAAGAGCTGAGTAGGCAGGAATCAGTCAGCAGGCTATAATCATGGAACTCAGCTCTGAGAAATCATGCTGCTCAGCTGGAAATAATCAAGTAGATGAGCAGGCAGGAATTATGGCACAGGTGGCAATTGTCAAGGAGATGACAGGCAGGAATCGTGCAGCTCAGCTGGCAATTGTCAAGCAGATGAGCAGACAGTAATCACGCAGCTCAGCAGGCCCTGATCACGTGACTGAGCATGCACTGTTCACGTGGCTGATCACACACTGATCACGTGACTGATCATGCACTGATCACGTGGCTATCATGCACTGATCACGTGACTGATCATGCACTGATCACGTAATTGTATGCACTGATCACGTGGCTATCATGCACTGATCATGTGACTGATCATGCACTGATCACGTGGCTATCATGCACTGATCACGTGGCTGATCATGCACTGATCACGGGACTGATCATGCACTGATCATGGCGCTATCATGCATTGACTACATGACTCATGCACTGATCACGTGGATGATCATGCACTGATCACGTGACTATCATGCACTGATCACGTGGCTATCATGCACTGATCACGTGGATATCATGCACTGATCACGTGGCTGATCACACACTGATCACATGACTGATCATGCACTGATCACGTGGCTATCATGCACTGATCACGTGGCTGATCATGCACTGATCACGTAGCTACATGTACTGGTCACGTGACTGATCATGCACTGATCACGTAATTGATCATGCACTGATCACGTGGCTGATCATGCACTGATCACGTGACTGATCATGCACTGATCACGTGACTGATCATGCACTGATCACGTGGCTATCATGCACTGCTCACGTGGCTGATCATGCAATGATCACGCAGCTACCATGCACTGATCACGTGACTGATCATGCACTGATCACGTGGCTGATCATGCACTGATCACGTGACTGATCATGCACTGATCACGTGACTGATCATGCACTGATCACGTGGCTATCATGCACTGATCACGTGGCTGATCATGCACTGATCACGCAGCTATCATGTACTGATCACGTGACTGATCATGCACTGATCACGTAATTGATCATGCACTGATCACGTGGCTATCATGCACTGATCACGTGGCTGATCATGCACTGATCACGTGACTGATCATGCACTGATCACATGACTGATCATGCACTGATCACGTGACTGATCATGCACTGATCACGTGGCTATCATGCACTATCACGTGGCTGATCATGCAATGATCATGTAGCTACCATGTACTGGTCACGTGACTGATCATACACCCATCAGGTGACTGATCATGCACTGATCACGTGGCTATCATGCACTGATCACGTGGCTGATCATACACTGATCACGTGCCTGATCATGCACTGATCACGTGACTGATCATGCACTGATCACGTAGCAATCATGCACTGATCACGTGGCTGATCATGCACTGATCACGTGGCTGATCATGCACTGATCACGTGGCTATCATGCACTGATCACGTGGCTGATCATGCACTGATACCGTGACTGAGCATGGACTGATCACATGACTATCATGTAGTGATCACGTGACTTAATGGCGCTGATCATGTGACTGATCATGCGCTGATCATGTTTGCTATCATACACTGATCATGTGCCTCTGGAGGCAATAAACAAAGAGCTGAGTAGGCATGAATCAAACAGTCAGCAGGCAATAATCATGGAACTCAGCTGTGAGGAATCATGCTGCTCAGCTGGCAATAATCAAGCAGCTGAGCAGGCAGGAATTACACAGCACAGCTGGCAATTGTCAAGCAGATGACAGGCAGGAATCATGCAGCTCAGCTGGCAATTGTCAAGCAGATGAGCAGACAGTAATCACGCAGCTCAGCAGGCCCTGATCACGTGACTGAGCATGCACTGTTCACGTGGCTGATCATACACTGATCACGTGATTGATCATGCACTGATCACTTGGATATCATGCACTGATCACGTGGCTGATCATACACTGTTCACGTGTCTGACCATGCACTGATCACGTGGCTGATCATGCACTGATCACGTGACTGATCATGCACTGATCACGTGGCTGATCATGCACTGATCACGTGGCTACCATGCACTGGTCACGTGACTGATCATGCACTGATCACGTAATTGATCATGCACTGATCACCTGGCTTATCATGCACTGATCATGTGACTGATCATGTGCTGATCATGTTTGGTGTCACACACTGATCATGTGCATCTGGAGGCAATGAACAAAGAGCTGAGTAGGCAGGAATCAGTCAGCAGGCTATAATCATGGAACTCAGCTCTGAGAAATCATGCTGCTCAGCTGGCAATAATCAAGCAGATGAGCAGGCAGGAATTATGCAGCACAGGTGGCAATTGTCAAGCAGATGACAGGCAGGAATCGTACAGCTCAGCTGGCAATTGTCAAGCAGATGAGCAGACAGTAATCACGCAGCTCAGCAGGCCCTGATCACGTGACTGAGCATGCACTGATCACGTGGCTGATCACACACTATCACGTGACTGATCATGCACTGATCATGGCATCATGCACTGATCACGTGACGCATGCACTGATCACGTAATTGTCATGCACTGATCACGTGGCTATCATGCACTGATCACGTGACTGATCATGCACTGATCACGTGGCTATCATGCACTGATCACGTGGCTGATCATGCACTGATCACGGGACTGATCATGCACTGATCACGGGCTATCATGCACTGACACATGACTCCACATGCACTGATCACGTGGATGATCATGCACTGATCACGTGGCTGATCATGCACTGATCACGTGGCTATCATGCACTGATCACGTGGATATCATGCACTGATCACGTGGCTGATCATGCACTGATCACATGACTGATCATGCACTGATCACGTGGCTATCATGCACTGATCACGTGGCTGATCATGCACTGATCACGTAGCTATCATGCACTGATCACGTGACTGATCATGCACTGATCATGACTGATCATGCACTGATCACGTGATCATGCACTGATCACGTGGCTATCATGCACTGATCACGTGGCTGATCATGCACTGATCACGCAGCTCATGCACTGATCACGTGACTGATCATGCACTGATCACGTGGCTGATCATGCACTGATCACGTGACTGATCATGCACTGATCACGTGACTGATCATGCACTGATCACGTGGCTATCATGCACTGATCACGTGGCTGATCATGCACTGATCACGCAGCTACATGCACTGATCACGTGACTGATCATGCACTGATCACGTAATTGATCATGCACTGATCACGTGGCTATCATGCACTGATCACGTGGCTGATCATGCACTGATCACGTGCCTGATCATGCACTGATCACATGACTGATCATGCACTGATCACGTGACTGATCATGCACTGATCACGTGGCTATCATGCACTACTCACGTGGCTGATCATGCAATGATCACGTAGCTACCATGTACTGGTCACGTGACTGATCATGCACTGATCACGTGACTGATCATGCACTGATCACGTGGCTATCATGCACTGATCACGTGGCTGATCATGCACTGATCACGTGCCTGATCATGCACTGATCACGTGACTGATCATGCACTGATCATGTAGCAATCATGCACTGATCACGTGGCTGATCATGCACTGATCACGTGGCTATCATGCACTGATCACGTGGCTATCATGCACTGATCACGTGGCTGATCATGCACTGATACCGTGACTGAGCATGGACTGATCACATGACTATCATGTAGTGATCACGTGACTTAATGGCGCTGATCATGTGACTGATCATGCGCTGATCATGTTTGCTATCATACACTGATCATGTGCCTCTGGAGGCAATAAACAAAGAGCTGAGTAGGCATGAATCAAACAGTCAGCAGGTAATCATGGAACTCAGCTGTGAGGAATCATGCTGCTCAGCTGGCAATAATCAAGCAGCTGAGCAGGCAGGAATTACACAGCACAGCTGGCAATTGTCAAGCAGATGACAGGCAGGAATCATGCAGCTCAGCTGGCAATTGTCAAGCAGATGAGCAGACAGTAATCACGCAGCTCAGCAGGCCCTGATCACACTGAGCATGCACTGTTCACGTGGCTGATCATACACTGATCACGTGACTGATCATGCACTGATCACTTGGATATCATGCACTGATCACGTGGCTGATCATACACTGATCACGTGTCTGATCATGCACTGATCACGTGGCTGATCATGCACTGATCACGTGACTGATCATGCACTGATCACGTGGCTGATCATGCACTGATCACGCAGCTACCATGCACTGGTCATGACTGATCATGCACTGATCACGTGACTGATCATGCACTGATCACGTGGCTTATCATGCACTGATCATGTGACTGATCATGTGCTGATCATGTTTGGTGTCATACACTGATCATGTGCATCTGGAGGCAATGAACAAAGAGCTGAGTAGGCAGGAATCAGTCAGCAGGCTATAATCATGGAACTCAGCTCTGAGAAATCATGCTGCTCAGCTGGCAATAATCAAGCAGATGAGCAGGCAGGAATTATGCAGCACAGGTGGCAATTGTCAAGCAGATGACAGGCAGGAATCGTGCAGCTCAGCTGGCAATTGTCAAGCAGATGAGCAGACAGTAATCACGCAGCTCAGCAGGCCCTGATCACGTGACTGAGCATGCACTGTTCACGTGGCTGATCACACACTGATCACGTGAATGATCATGCACTGATCACGTGGCTATCATGCACTGATCTGGCTGATCATGCACTGATCACGATTGCATGCACTGATCACGTGGCTATCATGCACTGATCACGTGACTGATCATGCACTGATCACGTGGCTATCATGCACTGATCACGTGGCTGATCATGCACTGATCACGGACTGATCGCACTGATCACGGCTATCATGCACTGACTACATGACTGACATGCACTGATCACGTGGATGATCATGCACTGATCACGTGACTGATCATGCACTGATCACGTGGCTATCATGCACTGATCACGTGGATATCATGCACTGATCACGTGGCTGATCACACACGATCACGTGACTGATCATGCACTGATCACGTGGCTATCATGCACTGATCACGTGGCTGATCATGCACTGATCACGTGGCTATCATGCACTGATCACGTGACTGATCATGCACTGATCACGTGAATCATGCACTGATCACGTGGCTGATCATGCACTGATCACGTGACTGATCATGCACTGATCACGTGACTGATCATGCACTGATCACGTGGCTATCATGCACTGATCACGTGGCTGATCATGCACTGATCACGCAGCTATCATGCACTGATCACGTGACTGATCATGCACTGATCATGGCTGATCATGCACTGATCACGTGACTGATCATGCACTGATCACGTGGCTATCATGCACTGATCACGTGGCTGATCATGCACTGATCACGCAGCTATCATGCACTGATCACGTGACTGATCATGCACTGATGGTGTAACTGATCATGCACTGATCACGTGGCTATCATGCACTGATCACGTGGCTGATCATGCACTGATCACGTGGCTGATCATGCACTGATCACGTGACTGATCATGCACTGATCACGTGACTGATCATGCACTGATCACGTGGCTATCATGCACTACTCACGTGGCTGATCATGCAATGATCATGTAGCTACCATGTACTGTCACGTGACTGATCATGCACTGATCACGTGACTGATCATGCACTGATCACGTGGCTATCATGCACTGATCACGTGGCTGATCATGCACTGATCACGTGCCTGTCATGCACTGATCACGTGACTGATCATGCACTGATCACGTAGCAATCATGCACTGATCACGTGGCTGATCATGCACTGATCACGTGGCTATCATGCACTGATCACGTGGCTATCATGCACTGATCACGTGGCTGATCATGCACTGATACCGTGACTGAGCATGGACTGATCACATGACTATCATGTAGTGATCATGACTTAATGGCGCTGATCATGTGACTGATCATGCGCTGATCATGTTTGCTATCATACACTGATCATGTGCCTCTGGAGGCAATAAACAAAGAGCTGAGTAGGCACGAATCAAACAGTCAGCAGGCAATAATCATGGAACTCAGCTGTGAGGAATCATGCTGCTCAGCTGGCAATAATCAAGCAGCTGAGCAGGCAGGAATTACGCAGCACAGCTGGCAATTGTCAAGCAGATGACAGGCAGGAATCATGCAGCTCAGCTGGCAATTGTCAAGCAGATGAGCAGACAGTAATCACGCAGCTCAGCAGGCCCTGATCACGTGACTGAGCATGCACTGTTCACGTGGCTGATCACACTGATCACGTGAATGATCATGCACTGATCACGTATCATGCACTGATCACGGATTGATCATGCACTGATCATGGCTGTCATGCACTGATCACGTGGCTGATCATGCACTGATCATGTGACTGATCATGACTGATCACTGGCTATCATGCACTGATCACGTGGCTGATCATGCACTGCATCACGGACTGATCATGCACTGATCACGGCTATCATGCACTGACTACATGACTGACATGCACTGATCACGTGATGATCATGCACTGATCACGTGATGATCATGCACTGATCACGTGGCTGATCATGCACTGATCACGTGGATATCATGCACTGATCACGTGGCTGATCATACACTGATCACGTGACTGATCATGCACTGATCACGTGGCTATCATGCACTGATCACGTGGCTGATCATGCACTGATCACGTAGCTATCATGCACTGATCACGTGACTGATCATGCACTGATCACGTGATGATCATGCACTGATCACGTGGCTGATCATGCACTGATCACGTGACTGATCATGCACTGATCACGTGACTGATCATGCACTGATCACGTGGCTATCATGCACTGATCACGTGGCTGATCATGCACTGATCACGCAGCTATCATGCACTGATCACGTGACTGATCATGCACTGATCATGTGGCTGATCATGCACTGATCACGGATGATCATGCATGATCACGTGGCTACTGCACTGATCACTGGCATGATCATGGCACTGATCACGCATATCATGCACTGATCACTGACTGATGATCATGCACTGATCACGTGACTGATCATGCACTGATCACGTGGCTATCATGCACTGATCACGTGGCTGATCATGCACTGATCACGTGCCTGATCATGCACTGATCACAGACTGATCATGCACTGATCACGTGACTGATCATGCACTGATCACGTGGCTATCATGCACTGATCACGTGGCTGATCATGCAATGATCATGTATCATGTACTGTCACGTGACTGATCATGCACTGATCACGTGACTGATCATGCACTGATCACGTGGCTATCATGCACTGATCACGTGGCTGATCATGCACTGATCACGTGCCTGATCATGCACTGATCACGTGACTGATCATGCACTGATCACGCAATCATGCACTGATCACGTGGCTGATCATGCACTGATCACGTGGCTATCATGCACTGATCACGTGACTATCATGCACTGATCACGTGGCTGATCATGCACTGATACCGTGACTGAGCATGGACTGATCACATGACTATCATGTAGTGATCACGTGACTTAATGGCGCTGATCATGTGACTGATCATGCGCTGATCATGTTTGCTATCATACACTGATCATGTGCCTCTGGAGGCAATAAACAAAGAGCTGAGTAGGCACGAATCAAACAGTCAGCAGGCAATAATCATGGAACTCAGCTGTGAGGAATCATGCTGCTCAGCTGGCAATAATCAAGCAGCTGAGCAGGCAGGAATTACGCAGCACAGCTGGCAATTGTCAAGCAGATGACAGGCAGGAATCATGCAGCTCAGCTGGCAATTGTCAAGCAGATGAGCAGACAGTAATCACGCAGCTCAGCAGGCCCTGATCACGTGACTGAGCATGCACTGTTCACGTGGCTGATCATACACTGATCACGTGATTGATCATGCACTGATCACTTGGATATCATGCACTGATCACGTGGCTGATCATACACTGTTCACGTGTCTGATCATGCACTGATCACGTGGCTGATCATGCACTGATCACGTGACTGATCATGCACTGATCACGTGGCTGATCATGCACTGATCACGTGGCTATCATGCACTGATCACGTGACTGATCATGCACTGATCACGTGATTGATCATGCACTGATCACGTGGCTTATCATGCACTGATCATGTGACTGATCATGTGCTGATCATGTTTGGTGTCACACACTGATCATGTGCATCTGGAGGCAATGAACAAAGAGCTGAGTAGGCAGGAATCAGTCAGCAGGCTATAATCATGGAACTCAGCTCTGAGAAATCATGCTGCTCAGCTGGCAATAATCAAGTAGATGAGCAGGCAGGAATTATGCAGCACAGGTGGCAATTGTCAAGCAGATGACAGGCAGGCAGCTCAGCTGGCAATTGTCAAGCAGATGAGCAGACAGTAATCACGCAGCTCAGCAGGCACTGATCACGTGACTGATCATGCACTGTTCACGTGGCTGATCACACACCTATCACGTGACTGATCATGCACTGATCACGTGGCTATCATGCACTGATCACGTGATTGATCATGCACTGATCACGTGACTGTCATGCACTGATCACGTGGCTGATCATGCACTGATCACGTGACTGATCATGCACTGATCACGTGGCTATCATGCACTGATCACGTGGCTGATCATGCACTGATCACGGGACTGATCATGCACTGATCACGTGCATGATCATGCACTGACACATGACTGACATGCACTGATCACGTGATGATCATGCACTGATCACGTGACTGATCATGCACTGATCACGTGGCTATCATGCACTGATCACGTGGCTATCATGCACTGATCACGTGGCTGATCATGCACTGATCACGAGCTATCATGCACTGATCACGTGACTGATCATGCACTGATCACGTGGCTGATCATGCACTGATCACGTGGCTATCATGCACTGATCACGTGACTGATCATGCACTGATCACGTGACTGATCATGCACTGATCACGTGGCTATCATGCACTGATCACGTGGCTGATCATGCACTGATCACGTGGCTATCATGCATGATCACTGATCGACTGCACTGATCATGGCTGATCATGCACTGATCACGTGACTGATCATGCACTGATCACGTGGCTATCATGCACTGATCACGTGGCTGATCATGCACTGATCACGCAGCTACATGCACTGATCACGTGACTGATCATGCACTGATCACGTGACTGATCATGCACTGATCACGTGGCTATCATGCACTGATCACGTGGCTGATCATGCACTGATCACGTGGCTGATCATGCACTGATCACGTGACTGATCATGCACTGATCACGTGACTGATCATGCACTGATCACGTGGCTATCATGCACTGATCACGGCTGATCATGCACTGATCATGTAGCTATCATGTACTGTCACGTGACTGATCATGCACTGATCACGTGACTGATCATGCACTGATCACGTGGCTATCATGCACTGATCACGTGGCTGATCATACACTGATCACGTGCCTGATCATGCACTGATCACGTGACTGATCATGCACTGATCACGACTGATCATGCACTGATCACGTGGCTGATCATGCACTGATCACGTGGCTATCATGCACTGATCACGTGGCTATCATGCACTGATCACGTGGCTGATCATGCACTGATACCGTGACTGAGCATGGACTGATCACATGACTATCATGCAGTGATCACGTGACTTAATGGGCTGATCATGTGACTGATCATGCACTGATCATGTTTGCTATCATACACTGATCATGTGCCTCTGGAGGCAATAAACAAAGAGCTGAGTAGGCATGAATCAAACAGTCAGCAGGCAATAATCATGGAACTCAGCTGTGAGGAATCATGCTGCTCAGCTGGCAATAATCAAGCAGCTGAGCAGGCAGGAATTACACAGCACAGCTGGCAATTGTCAAGCAGATGACAGGCAGGAATCATGCAGCTCAGCTGGCAATTGTCAAGCAGATGAGCAGACAGTAATCACGCAGCTCAGCAGGCCCTGATCACGTGACTGAGCATGCACTGTTCACGTGGCTGATCATACACTGATCACGTGACTGATCATGCACTGATCACGTGGCTATCATGCACTGATCACGTGGCTGATCATGCACTGATCACGTGTCTGATCATGCACTGATCACGTGGCTGATCATGCACTGATCACGTGACTGATCATGCACTGATCACGTGGCTGATCATGCACTGATCACGTGGCTATCATGCACTGATCACGTGACTGATCATGCACTGATCACGTGACTGATCATGCACTGATCACGTGGCTTATCATGCACTGATCATGTGACTGATCATGTGCTGATCATGTTTGTGCATACACTGATCATGTGCATCTGGAGGCAATGAACAAAGAGCTGAGCAGGAATCAGTCAGCAGGCAATAATCATGGAACTCAGCTCTGAGAAATCATGCTGCTCAGCTGGAATAATCAAGTGAGCTGAGCAGGCAGGAATTATGCAGCACAGGTGGCAATTGTCAAGCAGATGACAGGCAGGAATCGTGCAGCTCAGCTGGCAATTGTCAAGCAGATGAGCAGACAGTAATCACGCAGCTCAGCAGGCCCTGATCACGTGACTGAGCATGCACTGTTCACGTGGCTGATCACACACTGATCACGTGAATGATCATGCACTGATCACGTGGCTATCATGCACTGATCACGTATCATGCACTGATCACGAATTGCATGCACTGATCACGTGGCTGATCATGCACTGATCACGTGACTGATCATGCACTGATCACGTGGCTATCATGCACTGATCACGTGGCTGATCATGCACTGATCACGGACTGATCATGCACTGATCATGGCGCCATCATGCACTGATTGCATGACTGCACTGATCTGGCTGATCGCTACTGATCACGGACTGATCATGCACTGATCACGTGGCTATCATGCACTGATCACGTGGCTGATCTGCACTGATCACGTGACTGATCATGCACTGATCACGTGGCTATCATGCACTGATCACGTGGCTGATCATGCACTGATCACGAGCTACATGCACTGTCACGTGACTGATCATGCACTGATCACGTGACTGATCATGCACTGATCACGTGGCTGATCATGCACTGATCACGTGACTGATCATGCACTGATCACGTGACTGATCATGCACTGATCACGTGGCTATCATGCACTGATCACGTGGCTGATCATGCACTGATCACGAGCTATCATGCACTGATCACGTGACTGATCATGCACTGATCACGTGGCTGATCATGCACTGATCACGTGACTGATCATGCACTGATCACGTGGCTGATCATGCACTGATCACGTGGCTGATCATGCACTGATCACGTGGCTATCATGCACTGATCACGTGACTGATCATGCACTGATCACGTGACTGATCATGCACTGATCACGTGGCTATCATGCACTGATCACGTGGCTGATCATGCACTGATCACGTGCCTGATCATGCACTGATCACGTGACTGATCATGCACTGATCACGTGACTGATCATGCACTGATCACGTGGCTATCATGCACTACTCACGTGGCTGATCATGCAATGATCATGTAGCTACCATGTACTGGTCACGTGACTGATCATACACCCATCAGGTGACTGATCATGCACTGATCACGTGGCTATCATGCACTGATCACGTGGCTGATCATGCACTGATCACGTGCCTGATCATGCACTGATCACGTGACTGATCATGCACTGATCACGTGCAATCATGCACTGATCACGTGACTGATCATGCACTGATCACGGGGATCATGCACTGATCACGTGGCTATCATGCACTGATCACGTGGCTGATCATGCACTGATACCGTGACTGAGCATGGACTGATCACATGACTATCATGTAGTGATCACGTGACTTAATGGCGCTGATCATGTGACTGATCATGCACTGATCATGTTTGCTATCATACACTGATCATGTGCCTCTGGAGGCAATAAACAAAGAGCTGAGTAGGCACGAATCAAACAGTCAGCAGGCAATAATCATGGAACTCAGCTGTGAGGAATCATGCTGCTCAGCTGGCAATAATCAAGCAGCTGAGCAGGCAGGAATTACACAGCACAGCTGGCAATTGTCAAGCAGATGACAGGCAGGAATCATGCAGCTCAGCTGGCAATTGTCAAGCAGATGAGCAGACAGTAATCACGCAGCTCAGCAGGCCCTGATCACGTGACTGAGCATGCACTGTTCACGTGGCTGATCATACACTGATCACGTGACTGATCATGCACTGATCACGTGGCTATCATGCACTGATCACGTGGCTGATCATGCACTGATCACGTGTCTGCATGCACTGATCACGTGGCTGATCATGCACTGATCACGTGACTGATCATGCACTGATCACGTGGCTATCATGCACTGATCACGTGGCTGATCATGCACTGATCATGGACTGATCATGCACTGATCACGGCTATCATGCACTGACACATGACTGACATGCACTGATCACGTGATGATCATGCACTGATCACGTGACTGATCATGCACTGATCACGTGGCTGATCATGCACTGATCACGTGGCTATCATGCACTGATCACGTGGCTGATCACACACTGATCACGTGACTGATCATGCACTGATCACGTGGCTATCATGCACTGATCACGTACTGATCATGCACTGATCACGTAGCTATCATGCACTGATCACGTGACTGATCATGCACTGATCACGACTGATCATGCACTGATCACGTGGCTGATCATGCACTGATCACGTGACTGATCATGCACTGATCACGTGACTGATCATGCACTGATCACGTGGCTATCATGCACTGATCACGTGGCTGATCATGCACTGATCACGTGGCTATCATGCACTGATCACGTGACTGATCATGCACTGATCACGTGGCTGATCATGCACTGATCACGTGACTGATCATGCACTGATCACGTGGCTGATCATGCACTGATCACGTGGCTGATCATGCACTGATCACGTGGCTATCATGCACTGATCACGTGACTGATCATGCACTGATCACGTGACTGATCATGCACTGATCACGTGGCTATCATGCACTGATCACGTGGCTGATCATGCACTGATCACGTGACTGATCATGCACTGATCACGTGACTGATCATGCACTGATCACGTGACTGATCATGCACTGATCACGTGGCTATCATGCACTGATCACGTGGCTGATCATGCAATGATCACGTAGCTACCATGCACTGGTCACGTGACTGATCATGCACTGATCACGTGACTGATCATGCACTGATCACGTGGCTATCATGCACTGATCACGTGGCTGATCATGCACTGATCACGTGACTGATCATGCACTGATCACGTGACTGATCATGCACTGATCACGTGGCAATCATGCACTGATCACGTGGCTGATCATGCACTGATCACGTGGCTGATCATGCACTGATCACGTGGCTATCATGCACTGATCACGTGGCTGATCATGCACTGATACCGTGACTGAGCATGGACTGATCACATGACTATCATGTAGTGATCACGTGACTTAATGGCGCTGATCATGTGACTGATCATGCACTGATCATGTTTGCTATCATACACTGATCATGTGCCTCTGGAGGCAATAAACAAAGAGCTGAGTAGGCATGAATCAAACAGTCAGCAGGCAATAATCATGGAACTCAGCTGTGAGGAATCATGCTGCTCAGCTGGCAATAATCAAGCAGCTGAGCAGGCAGGAATTACAGCACAGCTGGCAATTGTCAAGCAGATGACAGGCAGGAATCGTGCAGCTCAGCTGGCAATTGTCAAGCAGATGAGCAGACAGTAATCACGCAGCTCAGCAGGCCCTGATCACGTGACTGAGCATGCACTGTTCACGTGGCTGATCATACACTGATCACGTGACTGATCATGCACTGATCACTTGGATATCATGCACTGATCACGTGGCTGATCATACACTGTTCACGTGTCTGATCATGCACTGATCACGTGGCTGATCATGCACTGATCACGTGACTGATCATGCACTGATCACGTGGCTGATCATGCACTGATCACGTGGCTGATCATGCACTGATCACGTGACTGATCATGCACTGATCACGTGACTGATCATGCACTGATCACGTGGCTTATCATGCACTGATCATGTGACTGATCATGCGCTGATCATGTTTGCTGTCACACACTGATCATGGCCTCTGGAGGCAATGAACAAAGAGCTGAGTAGGCAGGAATCAGTCAGCAGGCTATAATCATGGAACTCAGCTGTGAGAAATCATGCTGCTCAGCTGGCAATAATCAAGCAGCTGAGCAGGCAGGAATTATGCAGCACAGCTGGCAATTGTCAAGCAGATGACAGGCAGGAATCGTGCAGCTCAGCTGGCAATTGTCAAGCAGATGAGCAGACAGTAATCACGCAGCTCAGCAGGCCCTGATCACGTGACTGATCATGCACTGATCACGTGGCTGATCACACACTGATCACGTGACTGATCATGCACTGATCACGTGGCTATCATGCACTGATCACGTGACTGATCATGCACTGATCACGTGACTGTCATGCACTGATCACGTGGCTGATCATGCACTGATCACGTGACTGATCATGCACTGATCACGTGGCTATCATGCACTGATCACGTGGCTGATCATGCTGATCACGGGACTGATCATGCACTGATCACGGGCTATCATGCACTGATCACATGACTGATCATGCACTGATCACGTGGCTGATCATGCACTGATCACGTGGCTGATCATGCACTGATCACGTGGCTGATCATGCACTGATCACGTGGCTATCATGCACTGATCACGTGGCTGATCATGCACTGATCACGTGACTGATCATGCACTGATCACGTGGCTATCATGCACTGATCACGTGGCTGATCATGCACTGATCACGTGGCTATCATGCACTGATCACGTGACTGATCATGCACTGATCACGTGACTGATCATGCACTGATCACGTGGCTGATCATGCACTGATCACGTGACTGATCATGCACTGATCACGTGACTGATCATGCACTGATCACGTGGCTATCATGCACTGATCACGTGGCTGATCATGCACTGATCACGCAGCTATCATGCACTGATCACGTGACTGATCATGCACTGATCACGTGGCTGATCATGCACTGATCACGTGACTGATCATGCACTGATCACGTGGCTATCATGCACTGATCACGTGGCTGATCATGCACTGATCACGCAGCTATCATGCACTGATCACGTGACTGATCATGCACTGATCACGTGACTGATCATGCACTGATCACGTGGCTATCATGCACTGATCACGTGGCTGATCATGCACTGATCACGTGACTGATCATGCACTGATCACGTGACTGATCATGCACTGATCACGTGACTGATCATGCACTGATCACGTGGCTATCATGCACTGATCACGTGGCTGATCATGCACTGATCACGTAGCTACCATGCACTGTCACGTGACTGATCATGCACTGATCACGTGACTGATCATGCACTGATCACGTGGCTATCATGCACTGATCACGTGGCTGATCATGCACTGATCACGTGGCTGATCATGCACTGATCACGTGACTGATCATGCACTGATCACGACTGATCATGCACTGATCACGTGGCTGATCATGCACTGATCACGTGGCTGATCATGCACTGATCACGTGGCTATCATGCACTGATCACGTGGCTGATCATGCACTGATACCGTGACTGAGCATGGACTGATCACATGACTATCATAGTGATCACGTGACTTAATCATGATCATGTGACTGATCATGCGCATCATGTTTGCTATCATACACTGATCATGTGCCTCTGGAGGCAATAAACAAAGAGCTGAGTAGGCACGAATCAAACAGTCAGCAGGCAATAATCATGGAACTCAGCTGTGAGGAATCATGCTGCTCAGCTGGCAATAATCAAGCAGCTGAGCAGGCAGGAATTACGCAGCACAGCTGGCAATTGTCAAGCAGATGACAGGCAGGAATCATGCAGCTCAGCTGGCAATTGTCAAGCAGATGAGCAGACAGTAATCACGCAGCTCAGCAGGCCCTGATCACGTGACTGAGCATGCACTGTTCACGTGGCTGATCATACACTGATCACGTGACTGATCATGCACTGATCACTTGGATATCATGCACTGATCACGTGGCTGATCATACACTGTTCACGTGTCTGATCATGCACTGATCACGTGGCTGATCATGCACTGATCACGTGACTGATCATGCACTGATCACGTGGCTGATCATGCACTGATCACGTGGCTGATCATGCACTGATCACGTGACTGATCATGCACTGATCACGTGACTGATCATGCACTGATCACGTGGCTTATCATGCACTGATCATGTGACTGATCATGCACTGATCATGTTTGGTGTCACACTGATCATGTGCATCTGGAGGCAATGAACAAAGAGCTGAGTAGGCAGGAATCAGTCAGCAGGCTATAATCATGGAACTCAGCTGAGAAATCATGCTGCTCAGCTGGCAATAATCAAGCAGATGAGCAGGCAGGAATTATGCAGCACAGGTGGCAATTGTCAAGCAGATGACAGGCAGGAATCGTGCAGCTCAGCTGGCAATTGTCAAGCAGATGAGCAGACAGTAATCACGCAGCTCAGCAGGCACTGATCACGTGACTGATCATGCACTGATCACGTGGCTGATCATACACTGATCACGTGACTGATCATGCACTGATCACGTGGCTATCATGCACTGATCACGTGACTGATCATGCACTGATCACGTGACTGTCATGCACTGATCACGTGGCTGATCATGCACTGATCACGTGACTGATCATGCACTGATCACGTGGCTATCATGCACTGATCACGCTGATCATACTCATCACGGGACTGATCATGCACTGATCACGCTATCATGCACTGATCACATGACTGATCATGCACTGATCACGTGGCTGATCATGCACTGATCACGTGGCTATCATGCACTGATCACGTGGCTATCATGCACTGATCACGTGGCTGATCATGCACTGATACCGTGACTGAGCATGGACTGATCACATGACTATCATGTAGTGATCACGTGACTTAATGGCGCTGATCATGTGACTGATCATGCACTGATCATGTTTGCTATCATACACTGATCATGTGCCTCTGGAGGCAATGAACAAAGAGCTGAGTAGGCATGAATCAAACAGTCAGCAGGCAATAATCATGGAACTCAGCTGTGAGGAATCATGCTGCTCAGCTGGCAATAATCAAGCAGCTGAGCAGGCAGGAATTACGCAGCACAGCTGGCAATTGTCAAGCAGATGACAGGCAGGAATCGTGCAGCTCAGCTGGCAATTGTCAAGCAGATGAGCAGACAGTAATCACGCAGCTCAGCAGGCCCTGATCACGTGACTGAGCATGCACTGTTCACGTGGCTGATCATACACTGATCACGTGACTGATCATGCACTGATCACGTGGCTATCATGCACTGATCACGTGGCTGATCATGCACTGATCACGTGACTGATCATGCACTGATCACGTGGCTGATCATGCACTGATCACGTGACTGATCATGCACTGATCACGTGGCTATCATGCACTGATCACGTGGCTGATCATGCACTGATCACGGACTGATCATGCACTGATCACGGGCTATCATGCACTGACACATGACTGCATGCACTGATCACGTGGCTGATCATGCACTGATCACGTGACTATCATGCACTGATCACGTGGCTGATCATGCACTGATCACGTGGATGATCATGCACTGATCACGTGGCTGATCATGCACTGATCACGTGACTGATCATGCACTGATCACGTGGCTATCATGCACTGATCACGTGGCTGATCATGCACTGATCACGTAGCTACCATGCACTGGTCACGTGACTGATCATGCACTGATCACGTGACTGATCATGCACTGATCACGTGGCTGATCATGCACTGATCACGTGACTGATCATGCACTGATCACGTGACTGATCATGCACTGATCACGTGGCTATCATGCACTGATCACGTGGCTGATCATGCACTGATCACGCAGCTATCATGCACTGATCACGTGACTGATCATGCACTGATCACGTGGCTGATCATGCACTGATCACGTGACTGATCATGCACTGATCACGTGGCTATCATGCACTGATCACGTGGCTGATCATGCACTGATCACGCAGCTATCATGCACTGATCACGTGACTGATCATGCACTGATCACGTGACTGATCATGCACTGATCACGTGGCTATCATGCACTGATCACGTGGCTGATCATGCACTGATCACGTGGCTGATCATGCACTGATCACGTGACTGATCATGCACTGATCACGTGACTGATCATGCACTGATCACGTGGCTATCATGCACTATCACGTGGCTGATCATGCAATGATCACGTAGCTACCATGTACTGGTGACTGATCATGCACTGATCACGTGACTGATCATGCACTGATCACGTGGCTATCATGCACTGATCACGTGGCTGATCATACACTGATCACGTGCCTGATCATGCACTGATCACGTGACTGATCATGCACTGATCACGTGGCAATCATGCACTGATCACGTGGCTGATCATGCACTGATCACGTGGCTGATCATGCACTGATCACGTGGCTATCATGCACTGATCACGTGGCTGATCATGCACTGATACCGTGACTGAGCATGGACTGATCACATGACTATCATGTAGTGATCACGTGACTTAATGGCGCTGATCATGTGACTGATCATGCGCTGATCATGTTTGCTATCATACACTGATCATGTGCCTCTGGAGGCAATAAACAAAGAGCTGAGTAGGCACGAATCAAACAGTCAGCAGGCAATAATCATGGAACTCAGCTGTGAGGAATCATGCTGCTCAGCTGGCAATAATCAAGCAGCTGAGCAGGCAGGAATTACGCAGCACAGCTGGCAATTGTCAAGCAGATGACAGGCAGGAATCATGCAGCTCAGCTGGCAATTGTCAAGCAGATGAGCAGACAGTAATCACGCAGCTCAGCAGGCCCTGATCACGTGACTGAGCATGCACTGTTCACGTGGCTGATCATACACTGATCACGTGACTGATCATGCACTGATCACTTGGATATCATGCACTGATCACGTGGCTGATCATACACTGTTCACGTGTCTGATCATGCACTGATCACGTGGCTGATCATGCACTGATCACGTGACTGATCATGCACTGATCACGTGGCTGATCATGCACTGATCACGTGGCTATCATGCACTGATCACGTGACTGATCATGCACTGATCACGTGACTGATCATGCACTGATCACGTGGCTTATCATGCACTGATCATGTGACTGATCATGCACTGATCATGTTTGGTGTCACACACTGATCATGTGCATCTGGAGGCAATGAACAAAGAGCTGAGTAGGCAGGAATCAGTCAGCAGGCTATAATCATGGAACTCAGCTCTGAGAAATCATGCTGCTCAGCTGGCAATAATCAAGTAGATGAGCAGGCAGGAATTATGCAGCACAGGTGGCAATTGTCAAGCAGATGACAGGCAGGAATCGTGCAGCTCAGCTGGCAATTGTCAAGCAGATGAGCAGACAGTAATCACGCAGCTCAGCAGGCCCTGATCACGTGACTGAGCATGCACTGTTCACGTGGCTGATCACACACTATCACGTGACTGATCATGCACTGATCACGTGGCTATCATGCACTGATCACGTGACTGATCATGCACTGATCACGTAATTGTCATGCACTGATCACGTGGCTGATCATGCACTGATCACGTGACTGATCATGCACTGATCACGTGGCTATCATGCACTGATCACGTGGCTGATCATGCACTGATCACGGGACTGATCATGCACTGATCACGGCGCTATCATGCACTGACACATGACTCATGCACTGATCACGTGGCTGATCATGCACTGATCACGTGACTATCATGCACTGATCACGTGGCTATCATGCACTGATCACGTGGCTATCATGCACTGATCACGTGGCTGATCATGCACTGATCACGTGACTGATCATGCACTGATCACGTGGCTATCATGCACTGATCACGTGGCTGATCATGCACTGATCACGTGGCTATCATGCACTGATCACGTGACTGATCATGCACTGATCACGTACTGATCATGCACTGATCACGTGGCTGATCATGCACTGATCACGTGACTGATCATGCACTGATCACGTGACTGATCATGCACTGATCACGTGGCTATCATGCACTGATCACGTGGCTGATCATGCACTGATCACGCAGCTATCATGCACTGATCACGTGACTGATCATGCACTGATCACGTGGCTGATCATGCACTGATCACGTGACTGATCATGCACTGATCACGTGGCTATCATGCACTGATCACGTGGCTGATCATGCACTGATCACGTGGCTATCATGCACTGATCACGTGACTGATCATGCACTGATCACGTGACTGATCATGCACTGATCACGTGGCTATCATGCACTGATCACGTGGCTGATCATGCACTGATCACGTGCTGATCATGCACTGATCACGTGACTGATCATGCACTGATCACGTGACTGATCATGCACTGATCACGTGGCTATCATGCACTGATCACGTGACTGATCATGCACTGATCACGTAGCTATCATGCACTGATCACGTGACTGATCATGCACTGATCACGTGACTGATCATGCACTGATCACGTGGCTGATCATGCACTGATCACGTGGCTGATCATGCACTGATACCGTGACTGAGCATGGACTGATCACATGACTATCATGTAGTGATCACGTGACTTAATGGCGCTGATCATGTGACTGATCATGCACTGATCATGTTTGCTATCATACACTGATCATGTGCCTCTGGAGGCAATAAACAAAGAGCTGAGTAGGCACGAATCAAACAGTCAGCAGGCAATAATCATGGAACTCAGCTGTGAGGAATCATGCTGCTCAGCTGGCAATAATCAAGCAGCTGAGCAGGCAGGAATTACGCAGCACAGCTGGCAATTGTCAAGCAGATGACAGGCAGGAATCATGCAGCTCAGCTGGCAATTGTCAAGCAGATGAGCAGACAGTAATCACGCAGCTCAGCAGGCCCTGATCACGTGACTGAGCATGCACTGTTCACGTGGCTGATCATACACTGATCACGTGACTGATCATGCACTGATCACTTGGATATCATGCACTGATCACGTGGCTGATCATACACTGTTCACGTGTCTGACATGCACTGATCACGTGGCTGATCATGCACTGATCACGTGACTGATCATGCACTGATCACGTGGCTGATCATGCACTGATCACGTGGCTGATCATGCACTGATCACGTGACTGATCATGCACTGATCACGTAATTGATCATGCACTGATCACGTGGCTTATCATGCACTGATCATGTGACTGATCATGTGCTGATCATGTTTGGTGTCATACACTGATCATGTGCATCTGGAGGCAATGAACAAAGAGCTGAGTAGGCAGGAATCAGTCAGCAGGCTATAATCATGGAACTCAGCTCTGAGAAATCATGCTGCTCAGCTGGCAATAATCAAGCAGATGAGCAGGCAGGAATTATGCAGCACAGGTGGCAATTGTCAAGCAGATGACAGGCAGGAATCGTGCAGCTCAGCTGGCAATTGTCAAGCAGATGAGCAGACAGTAATCACGCAGCTCATCAGGCCCTGATCACGTGACTGAGCATGCACTGTTCACGTGGCTGATCACACACTGATCACGTGACTGATCATGCACTGATCACGTGGCTATCATGCACTGATCACGTGATTGATCATGCACTGATCACGTACTGTCATGCACTGATCACGTGGCTATCATGCACTGATCACGTGACTGATCATGCACTGATCACGTGGCTATCATGCACTGATCACGTGGCTGATCATACACTGATCACGGACTGATCATGCACTGATCACGGCGCTATCATGCACTGACACATGACTGATCATGCACTGATCACGTGGCTGATCATGCACTGATCACGTGACTGATCATGCACTGATCACGTGGCTATCATGCACTGATCACGTGGATATCATGCACTGATCACGTGGCTGATCATGCACTGATCACGTGACTGATCATGCACTGATCACGTGGCTATCATGCACTGATCACGTGGCTGATCATGCACTGATCACGTAGCTATCATGCACTGATCACGTGACTGATCATGCACTGATCACGTAACTGATCATGCACTGATCACGTGGCTGATCATGCACTGATCACGTGACTGATCATGCACTGATCACGTGACTGATCATGCACTGATCACGTGGCTATCATGCACTGATCACGTGGCTGATCATGCACTGATCACGCAGCTACCATGCACTGATCACGTGACTGATCATGCACTGATCACGTGGCTGATCATGCACTGATCACGTGACTGATCATGCACTGATCACGTGGCTATCATGCACTGATCACGTGGCTGATCATGCACTGATCACGAGCTATCATGCACTGATCACGTGACTGATCATGCACTGATCACGTAACTGATCATGCACTGATCACGTGGCTATCATGCACTGATCACGTGGCTGATCATGCACTGATCACGTGGCTGATCATGCACTGATCACATGACTGATCATGCACTGATCACGTGACTGATCATGCACTGATCACGTGGCTATCATGCACTATCACGTGGCTGATCATGCAATGATCATGTAGCTACATGTACTGTCACGTGACTGATCATACACTGATCAGGTGACTGATCATGCACTGATCACGTGGCTATCATGCACTGATCACGTGGCTGATCATACACTGATCACGTGCCTGATCATGCACTGATCACGTGACTGATCATGCACTGATCACGGCATCATGCACTGATCACGTGGCTGATCATGCACTGATCACGTGGCTGATCATGCACTGATCACGTGGCTATCATGCACTGATCACGTGGCTGATCATGCACTGATACCGTGACTGAGCATGGACTGATCACATGACTATCATGTAGTGATCACGTGACTTAATGGCGCTGATCATGTGACTGATCATGCGCTGATCATGTTTGCTATCATACACTGATCATGTGCCTCTGGAGGCAATAAACAAAGAGCTGAGTAGGCATGAATCAAACAGTCAGCAGGCAATAATCATGGAACTCAGCTGTGAGGAATCATGCTGCTCAGCTGGCAATAATCAAGCAGCTGAGCAGGCAGGAATTACACAGCACAGCTGGCAATTGTCAAGCAGATGACAGGCAGGAATCATGCAGCTCAGCTGGCAATTGTCAAGCAGATGAGCAGACAGTAATCACGCAGCTCAGCAGGCCCTGATCACGTGACTGAGCATGCACTGTTCACGTGGCTGATCATACACTGATCACGTGACTGATCATGCACTGATCACTTGGATATCATGCACTGATCACGTGGCTGATCATACACTGTTCACGTGTCTGACCATGCACTGATCACGTGGCTGATCATGCACTGATCACGTGACTGATCATGCACTGATCACGTGGCTGATCATGCACTGATCACGTGGCTGATCATGCACTGATCACGTGACTGATCATGCACTGATCACGTGACTGATCATGCACTGATCACGTGGCTTATCATGCACTGATCATGTGACTGATCATGCTGATCATGTTTGGTGTCATACACTGATCATGTGCATCTGGAGGCAATGAACAAAGAGCTGAGTAGGCAGGAATCAGTCAGCAGGCTATAATCATGGAACTCAGCTCTGAGAAATCATGCTGCTCAGCTGGCAATAATCAAGCAGATGAGCAGGCAGGAATTATGCAGCACAGGTGGCAATTGTCAAGCAGATGACAGGCAGGAATCGTACAGCTCAGCTGGCAATTGTCAAGCAGATGAGCAGACAGTAATCACGCAGCTCATCATGCACTGATCACGTGACTGATCATGCACTGATCACGTGGCTGATCATACACTGATCACGTGACTGATCATGCACTGATCACGTGGCTATCATGCACTGATCACGTGACTGATCATGCACTGATCACGCACTGATCATGCACTGATCACGTGGCTATCATGCACTGATCACGTGACTGATCATGCACTGATCACGTGGCTATCATGCACTGATCACGTGGCTGATCATACACTGATCACGTGACTGATCATGCACTGATCACGTGGCTGATCATGCACTGATCACATGACTATCATGCACTGATCACGTGGCTGATCATGCACTGATCACGTGGCTGATCATGCACTGATCACGTGGCTATCATGCACTGATCACGTGGCTGATCATGCACTGATCATGACTGAGCATGGACTGATCACATGACTATCATGTAGTGATCACGTGACTTAATGGCGCTGATCATGTGACTGATCATGCACTGATCATGTTTGCTATCATACACTGATCATGTGCCTCTGGAGGCAATAAACAAAGAGCTGAGTAGGCATGAATCAAACAGTCAGCAGGCAATAATCATGGAACTCAGCTGTGAGGAATCATGCTGCTCAGCTGGCAATAATCAAGCAGCTGAGCAGGCAGGAATTACACAGCACAGCTGGCAATTGTCAAGCAGATGACAGGCAGGAATCATGCAGCTCAGCTGGCAATTGTCAAGCAGATGAGCAGACAGTAATCACGCAGCTCAGCAGGCCCTGATCACGTGACTGAGCATGCACTGTTCACGTGGCTGATCATACACTGATCACGTGACTGATCATGCACTGATCACGTGGATATCATGCACTGATCACGTGGCTGATCATACACTGTTCACGTGTCTGATCATGCACTGATCACGTGGCTGATCATGCACTGATCACGTGACTGATCATGCACTGATCACGTGGCTGATCATGCACTGATCACGTGGCTATCATGCACTGATCACGTGACTGATCATGCACTGATCACGTGATTGATCATGCACTGATCACGTGGCTTATCATGCACTGATCATGTGACTGATCATGTGCTGATCATGTTTGGTGTCATACACTGATCATGTGCATCTGGAGGCAATGAACAAAGAGCTGAGTAGGCAGGAATCAGTCAGCAGGCTATAATCATGGAACTCAGCTCTGAGAAATCATGCTGCTCAGCTGGCAATAATCAAGCAGATGAGCAGGCAGGAATTATGCAGCACAGGTGGCAATTGTCAAGCAGATGACAGGCAGGAATCGTGCAGCTCAGCTGGCAATTGTCAAGCAGATGAGCAGACAGTAATCACGCAGCTCAGCAGGCCCTGATCACGTGACTGAGCATGCACTGTTCACGTGGCTGATCACACACTATCACGTGACTGATCATGCACTGATCACGTGGCTATCATGCACTGATCACGTGATTGATCATGCACTGATCACGTGGCTGTCATGCACTGATCACGTGGCTATCATGCACTGATCACGTGACTGATCATGCACTGATCACGTGGCTATCATGCACTGATCACGTGGCTGATCATGCACTGATCACGGGACTGATCATGCACTGATCACGGCGCTATCATGCACTGACTACACTCCACATGCACTGATCACGTGGATGATCATGCACTGATCACGTGACTGATCATGCACTGATCACGTGGCTATCATGCACTGATCACGTGGATATCATGCACTGATCACGTGGCTGATCACACACTGATCACATGACTGATCATGCACTGATCACGTGGCTATCATGCACTGATCACGTGGCTGATCATGCACTGATCACGTAGCTATCATGTACTGTCACGTGACTGATCATGCACTGATCACGTAACTGATCATGCACTGATCACGTGGCTGATCATGCACTGATCACGTGACTGATCATGCACTGATCACGTGACTGATCATGCACTGATCACGTGGCTATCATGCACTGATCACGTGGCTGATCATGCAATGATCACGCAGCTATCATGCACTGATCACGTGACTGATCATGCACTGATCACGTGGCTGATCATGCACTGATCACGTGACTGATCATGCACTGATCACGTGGCTATCATGCACTGATCACGTGGCTGATCATGCACTGATCACGCAGCTACCATGTACTGATCACGTGACTGATCATGCACTGATCACGTAATTGATCATGCACTGATCACGTGGCTATCATGCACTGATCACGTGGCTGATCATGCACTGATCACGTGGCTGATCATGCACTGATCACATGACTGATCATGCACTGATCACGTGACTGATCATGCACTGATCACGTGGCTATCATGCACTATCACGTGGCTGATCATGCAATGATCATGTAGCTACCATGTACTGTCACGTGACTGATCATACACCCATCACGTGACTGATCATGCACTGATCACGTGGCTATCATGCACTGATCACGTGGCTGATCATGCACTGATCACGTGCCTGATCATGCACTGATCACGTGACTGATCATGCACTGATCACGTGGCAATCATGCACTGATCACGTGGCTGATCATGCACTGATCACGTGGCTGATCATGCACTGATCACGTGGCTATCATGCACTGATCACGTGGCTGATCATGCACTGATACCATGACTGAGCATGGACTGATCACATGACTATCATGTAGTGATCACGTGACTTAATGGCGCTGATCATGTGACTGATCATGCGCTGATCATGTTTGCTATCATACACTGATCATGTGCCTCTGGAGGCAATAAACAAAGAGCTGAGTAGGCACGAATCAAACAGTCAGCAGGCAATAATCATGGAACTCAGCTGTGAGGAATCATGCTGCTCAGCTGGCAATAATCAAGCAGCTGAGCAGGCAGGAATTACACAGCACAGCTGGCAATTGTCAAGCAGATGACAGGCAGGAATCATGCAGCTCAGCTGGCAATTGTCAAGCAGATGAGCAGACAGTAATCACGCAGCTCAGCAGGCCCTGATCACGTGACTGAGCATGCACTGTTCACGTGGCTGATCATACACTGATCACGTGATTGATCATGCACTGATCACTTGGATATCATGCACTGATCACGTGGCTGATCATACACTGTTCACGTGTCTGACCATGCACTGATCACGTGGCTGATCATGCACTGATCACGTGACTGATCATGCACTGATCACGTGGCTGATCATGCACTGATCACGCAGCTACCATGCACTGGTCACGTGACTGATCATGCACTGATCACGTGATTGATCATGCACTGATCACGTGGCTTATCATGCACTGATCATGTGACTGATCATGTGCTGATCATGTTTGGTGTCACACACTGATCATGTGCATCTGGAGGCAATGAACAAAGAGCTGAGTAGGCAGGAATCAGTCAGCAGGCTATAATCATGGAACTCAGCTCTGAGAAATCATGCTGCTCAGCTGGCAATAATCAAGTAGATGAGCAGGCAGGAATTATGCAGCACAGGTGGCAATTGTCAAGAGATGACAGGCAGGAATCGTGCAGCTCAGCTGGCAATTGTCAAGCAGATGAGCAGACAGTAATCACGCAGCTCAGCAGGCCCTGATCACGTGACTGAGCATGCACTGTTCACGTGGCTGATCACACACTGATCACGTGACTGATCATGCACTGATCACGTGGCTATCATGCACTGATCACGTGACTGATCATGCACTGATCACGTAATCATGCACTGATCACGTGGCTATCATGCACTGATCACGTGACTGATCATGCACTGATCACGTGGCTATCATGCACTGATCACGTGGCTGATCATGCACTGATCACGGGACTGATCATGCACTGATCACGGGCTATCATGCACTGACACATGACTGACATGCACTGATCACGTGGATGATCATGCACTGATCACGTGGCTATCATGCACTGATCACGTGGCTATCATGCACTGATCACGTGGATATCATGCACTGATCACGTGGCTGATCACACACGATCACATGACTGATCATGCACTGATCACGTGGCTATCATGCACTGATCACGTGGCTGATCATGCACTGATCACGTGATCATGCACTGATCACGTGACTGATCATGCACTGATCACGTGACTGATCATGCACTGATCACGTGACTGATCATGCACTGATCACGTGGCTATCATGCACTGATCACGTGGCTGATCATGCACTGATCACGTAGCTATCATGCACTGATCACGTGACTGATCATGCACTGATCACGTGGCTGATCATGCACTGATCACGTGACTGATCATGCACTGATCACGTGACTGATCATGCACTGATCACGTGGCTATCATGCACTGATCACGTGGCTGATCATGCACTGATCACGCAGCTATCATGCACTGATCACGTGACTGATCATGCACTGATCACGTGACTGATCATGCACTGATCACGTGGCTATCATGCACTGATCACGTGGCTGATCATGCACTGATCACGTGCCTGATCATGCACTGATCACATGACTGATCATGCACTGATCACGTGACTGATCATGCACTGATCACGTGGCTATCATGCACTACTCACGTGGCTGATCATGCAATGATCATGTAGCTACCATGTACTGTCACGTGACTGATCATACACCCATCAGGTGACTGATCATGCACTGATCACGTGGCTATCATGCACTGATCACGTGGCTGATCATGCACTGATCACGTGCCTGATCATGCACTGATCACGTGACTGATCATGCACTGATCACGTGGCTGATCATGCACTGATCACGTGGCTGATCATGCACTGATCACGTGGCTATCATGCACTGATCACGTGGCTGATCATGCACTGATACCGTGACTGAGCATGGACTGATCACATGACTATCATGTAGTGATCACGTGACTTAATGGCGCTGATCATGTGACTGATCATGCGCTGATCATGTTTGCTATCATACACTGATCATGTGCCTCTGGAGGCAATAAACAAAGAGCTGAGTAGGCATGAATCAAACAGTCAGCAGGCAATAATCATGGAACTCAGCTGTGAGGAATCATGCTGCTCAGCTGGCAATAATCAAGCAGCTGAGCAGGCAGGAATTACACAGCACAGCTGGCAATTGTCAAGCAGATGACAGGCAGGAATCATGCAGCTCAGCTGGCAATTGTCAAGCAGATGAGCAGACAGTAATCACGCAGCTCAGCAGGCCCTGATCACGTGACTGAGCATGCACTGTTCACGTGGCTGATCATACACTGATCACGTGATTGATCATGCACTGATCACTTGGATATCATGCACTGATCACGTGGCTGATCATACACTGTTCACGTGTCTGATCATGCACTGATCACGTGGCTGATCATGCACTGATCACGTGACTGATCATGCACTGATCACGTGGCTGATCATGCACTGATCACGTGGCTATCATGCACTGATCACGTGACTGATCATGCACTGATCACGTGACTGATCATGCACTGATCACGTGGCTTATCATGCACTGATCATGTGACTGATCATGTGCTGATCATGTTTGGTGTCATACACTGATCATGTGCATCTGGAGGCAATGAACAAAGAGCTGAGTAGGCAGGAATCAGTCAGCAGGCTATAATCATGGAACTCAGCTCTGAGAAATCATGCTGCTCAGCTGGCAATAATCAAGCAGATGAGCAGGCAGGAATTATGCAGCACAGGTGGCAATTGTCAAGCAGATGACAGGCAGGAATCGTGCAGCTCAGCTGGCAATTGTCAAGCAGATGAGCAGACAGTAATCACGCAGCTCAGCAGGCCCTGATCACGTGACTGAGCATGCACTGTTCACGTGGCTGATCACACACTGATCACGTGACTGATCATGCACTGATCACGTGGCTATCATGCACTGATCACGTGACTGATCATGCACTGATCACGTGATTGTCATGCACTGATCACGTGGCTGATCATGCACTGATCACGTGACTGATCATGCACTGATCACGTGGCTATCATGCACTGATCACGTGGCTGATCATGCACTGATCACGGGACTGATCATGCACTGATCACGGGCTATCATGCACTGACACATGACTGACATGCACTGATCACGTGGCTGATCATGCACTGATCACGTGACTATCATGCACTGATCACGTGGCTATCATGCACTGATCACGTGGATATCATGCACTGATCACGTGGCTGATCACACTGATCACGTGACTGATCATGCACTGATCACGTGGCTATCATGCACTGATCACGTGGCTGATCATGCACTGATCACGTAGCTACCATGCACTGATCACGTGACTGATCATGCACTGATCACGTGACTGATCATGCACTGATCACGTGGCTGATCATGCACTGATCACGTGACTGATCATGCACTGATCACGTGACTGATCATGCACTGATCACGTGGCTATCATGCACTGATCACGTGGCTGATCATGCACTGATCACGCAGCTATCATGCACTGATCACGTGACTGATCATGCACTGATCACGTGGCTGATCATGCACTGATCACGTGACTGATCATGCACTGATCACGTGGCTATCATGCACTGATCACGTGGCTGATCATGCACTGATCACGCAGCTATCATGCACTGATCACGTGACTGATCATGCACTGATCACGTGACTGATCATGCACTGATCACGTGGCTATCATGCACTGATCACGTGGCTGATCATGCACTGATCACGTGCCTGATCATGCACTGATCACGTGACTGATCATGCACTGATCACGTGACTGATCATGCACTGATCACGTGGCTATCATGCACTACTCACGTGGCTGATCATGCAATGATCATGTAGCTACCATGTACTGGTCACGTGACTGATCATGCACTGATCACGTGACTGATCATGCACTGATCACGTGGCTATCATGCACTGATCACGTGGCTGATCATGCACTGATCACGTGCCTGATCATGCACTGATCACGTGACTGATCATGCACTGATCACGTGGCAATCATGCACTGATCACGTGGCTGATCATGCACTGATCACGTGGCTGATCATGCACTGATCACGTGGCTATCATGCACTGATCACGTGGCTGATCATGCACTGATACCGTGACTGAGCATGGACTGATCACATGACTATCATGTAGTGATCACGTGACTTAATGGCGCTGATCATGTGACTGATCATGCGCTGATCATGTTTGCTATCATACACTGATCATGTGCCTCTGGAGGCAATAAACAAAGAGCTGAGTAGGCATGAATCAAACAGTCAGCAGGCAATAATCATGGAACTCAGCTGTGAGGAATCATGCTGCTCAGCTGGCAATAATCAAGCAGCTGAGCAGGCAGGAATTACACAGCACAGCTGGCAATTGTCAAGCAGATGACAGGCAGGAATCATGCAGCTCAGCTGGCAATTGTCAAGCAGATGAGCAGACAGTAATCACGCAGCTCAGCAGGCCCTGATCACGTGACTGAGCATGCACTGTTCACGTGGCTGATCATACACTGATCACGTGACTGATCATGCACTGATCACTTGGATATCATGCACTGATCACGTGGCTGATCATACACTGTTCACGTGTCTGATCATGCACTGATCACGTGGCTGATCATGCACTGATCACGTGACTGATCATGCACTGATCACGTGGCTGATCATGCACTGATCACGTGGCTATCATGCACTGATCACGTGACTGATCATGCACTGATCACGTGACTGATCATGCACTGATCACGTGGCTTATCATGCACTGATCATGTGACTGATCATGTGCTGATCATGTTTGGTGTCACACACTGATCATGTGCATCTGGAGGCAATGAACAAAGAGCTGAGTAGGCAGGAATCAGTCAGCAGGCTATAATCATGGAACTCAGCTCTGAGAAATCATGCTGCTCAGCTGGCAATAATCAAGTAGATGAGCAGGCAGGAATTATGCAGCACAGGTGGCAATTGTCAAGCAGATGACAGGCAGGAATCGTACAGCTCAGCTGGCAATTGTCAAGCAGATGAGCAGACAGTAATCACGCAGCTCAGCAGGCCCTGATCACGTGACTGAGCATGCACTGTTCACGTGGCTGATCACACACTGATCACGTGACTGATCATGCACTGATCACGTGGCTATCATGCACTGATCACGTGACTGATCATGCACTGATCACGTAATTGTCATGCACTGATCACGTGGCTATCATGCACTGATCACGTGACTGATCATGCACTGATCACGTGGCTATCATGCACTGATCACGTGGCTGATCATGCACTGATCACGGGACTGATCATGCACTGATCACGGGCTATCATGCACTGACACATGACTGATCATGCACTGATCACGTGACTGATCATGCACTGATCACGTGGCTATCATGCACTGATCACGTGGATATCATGCACTGATCACGTGGCTGATCACACACGATCACGTGACTGATCATGCACTGATCACGTGGCTATCATGCACTGATCACGTGGCTGATCATGCACTGATCACGTAGCTATCATGCACTGATCACGTGACTGATCATGCACTGATCACGTGACTGATCATGCACTGATCACGTGGCTGATCATGCACTGATCACGTGACTGATCATGCACTGATCACGTGACTGATCATGCACTGATCACGTGGCTATCATGCACTGATCACGTGGCTGATCATGCAATGATCACGCAGCTATCATGCACTGATCACGTGACTGATCATGCACTGATCACGTGGCTGATCATGCACTGATCACGTGACTGATCATGCACTGATCACGTGGCTATCATGCACTGATCACGTGGCTGATCATGCACTGATCACGCAGCTATCATGCACTGATCACGTGACTGATCATGCACTGATCACGTGACTGATCATGCACTGATCACGTGGCTATCATGCACTGATCACGTGGCTGATCATGCACTGATCACGTGCCTGATCATGCACTGATCACATGACTGATCATGCACTGATCACGTGACTGATCATGCACTGATCACGTGGCTATCATGCACTACTCACGTGGCTGATCATGCAATGATCATGTAGCTACCATGTACTGGTCACGTGACTGATCATACACCCATCACGTGACTGATCATGCACTGATCACGTGGCTATCATGCACTGATCACGTGGCTGATCATGCACTGATCACGTGCCTGATCATGCACTGATCACGTGACTCATCATGCACTGATCACGTGGCTGATCATGCACTGATCACGTGGCTGATCATGCACTGATCACGTGGCTATCATGCACTGATCACGTGGCTGATCATGCACTGATACCGTGACTGAGCATGGACTGATCACATGACTATCATGTAGTGATCACGTGACTTAATGGCGCTGATCATGTGACTGATCATGCATCATGTTTGCTATCATACACTGATCATGTGCCTCTGGAGGCAATAAACAAAGAGCTGAGTAGGCATGAATCAAACAGTCAGCAGGCAATAATCATGGAACTCAGCTGTGAGGAATCATGCTGCTCAGCTGGCAATAATCAAGCAGCTGAGCAGGCAGGAATTACACAGCACAGCTGGCAATTGTCAAGCAGATGACAGGCAGGAATCATGCAGCTCAGCTGGCAATTGTCAAGCAGATGAGCAGACAGTAATCACGCAGCTCAGCAGGCCCTGATCACGTGACTGAGCATGCACTGTTCACGTGGCTGATCATACACTGATCACGTGATTGATCATGCACTGATCACTTGGATATCATGCACTGATCACGTGGCTGATCATACACTGTTCACGTGTCTGACCATGCACTGATCACGTGGCTGATCATGCACTGATCACGTGACTGATCATGCACTGATCACGTGGCTGATCATGCACTGATCACGTGGCTACCATGCACTGATCACGTGACTGATCATGCACTGATCACGTGACTGATCATGCACTGATCACGTGGCTTATCATGCACTGATCATGTGACTGATCATGTGCTGATCATGTTTGGTGTCATACACTGATCATGTGCATCTGGAGGCAATGAACAAAGAGCTGAGTAGGCAGGAATCAGTCAGCAGGCTATAATCATGGAACTCAGCTCTGAGAAATCATGCTGCTCAGCTGGCAATAATCAAGTAGATGAGCAGGCAGGAATTATGCAGCACAGGTGGCAATTGTCAAGCAGATGACAGGCAGGAATCGTGCAGCTCAGCTGGCAATTGTCAAGCAGATGAGCAGACAGTAATCACGCAGCTCAGCAGGCCCTGATCACGTGACTGAGCATGCACTGTTCACGTGGCTGATCACACACTGATCACGTGACTGATCATGCACTGATCACGTGGCTATCATGCACTGATCACGTGATTGATCATGCACTGATCACGTGACTGTCATGCACTGATCACGTGGCTGATCATGCACTGATCACGTGACTGATCATGCACTGATCACGTGGCTATCATGCACTGATCACGTGGCTGATCATGCACTGATCACGGGACTGATCATGCACTGATCACGGGCTATCATGCACTGACTACATGACTCATGCACTGATCACGTGGCTGATCATGCACTGATCACGTGACTGATCATGCACTGATCACGTGGCTATCATGCACTGATCACGTGGATATCATGCACTGATCACGTGGCTGATCACACACTGATCACGTGACTGATCATGCACTGATCACGTGGCTATCATGCACTGATCACGTGGCTGATCATGCACTGATCACGTAGCTACCATGCACTGATCACGTGACTGATCATGCACTGATCACGTGACTGATCATGCACTGATCACGTGGCTGATCATGCACTGATCACGTGACTGATCATGCACTGATCACGTGACTGATCATGCACTGATCACGTGGCTATCATGCACTGATCACGTGGCTGATCATGCACTGATCACGCAGCTATCATGCACTGATCACGTGGCTGATCATGCACTGATCACGTGACTGATCATGCACTGATCACGTGGCTATCATGCACTGATCACGTGGCTGATCATGCACTGATCACGCAGCTATCATGCACTGATCACGTGACTGATCATGCACTGATCACGTGACTGATCATGCACTGATCACGTGGCTATCATGCACTGATCACGTGGCTGATCATGCACTGATCACGTGCCTGATCATGCACTGATCACATGACTGATCATGCACTGATCACGTGACTGATCATGCACTGATCACGTGGCTATCATGCACTACTCACGTGGCTGATCATGCAATGATCATGTAGCTACCATGTACTGGTCACGTGACTGATCATGCACTGATCAGGTGACTGATCATGCACTGATCACGTGGCTATCATGCACTGATCACGTGGCTGATCATGCACTGATCACGTGCCTGATCATGCACTGATCACGTGACTGATCATGCACTGATCACGTGGCAATCATGCACTGATCACGTGGCTGATCATGCACTGATCACGTGGCTATCATGCACTGATCACGTGGCTATCATGCACTGATCACGTGGCTGATCATGCACTGATACCGTGACTGAGCATGGACTGATCACATGACTATCATGTAGTGATCACGTGACTTAATGGCGCTGATCATGTGACTGATCATGCGCTGATCATGTTTGCTATCATACACTGATCATGTGCCTCTGGAGGCAATAAACAAAGAGCTGAGTAGGCATGAATCAAACAGTCAGCAGGCAATAATCATGGAACTCAGCTGTGAGGAATCATGCTGCTCAGCTGGCAATAATCAAGCAGCTGAGCAGGCAGGAATTACACAGCACAGCTGGCAATTGTCAAGCAGATGACAGGCAGGAATCATGCAGCTCAGCTGGCAATTGTCAAGCAGATGAGCAGACAGTAATCACGCAGCTCAGCAGGCCCTGATCACGTGACTGAGCATGCACTGTTCACGTGGCTGATCATACACTGATCACGTGATTGATCATGCACTGATCACTTGGATATCATGCACTGATCACGTGGCTGATCATACACTGTTCACGTGTCTGACCATGCACTGATCACGTGGCTGATCATGCACTGATCACGTGACTGATCATGCACTGATCACGTGGCTGATCATGCACTGATCACGTGGCTACCATGCACTGGTCACGTGACTGATCATGCACTGATCACGTGACTGATCATGCACTGATCACGTGGCTTATCATGCACTGATCATGTGACTGATCATGTGCTGATCATGTTTGGTGTCACACACTGATCATGTGCATCTGGAGGCAATGAACAAAGAGCTGAGTAGGCAGGAATCAGTCAGCAGGCTATAATCATGGAACTCAGCTCTGAGAAATCATGCTGCTCAGCTGGCAATAATCAAGTAGATGAGCAGGCAGGAATTATGCAGCACAGGTGGCAATTGTCAAGGAGATGACAGGCAGGAATCGTACAGCTCAGCTGGCAATTGTCAAGCAGATGAGCAGACAGTAATCACGCAGCTCAGCAGGCCCTGATCACGTGACTGAGCATGCACTGTTCACGTGGCTGATCACACACTGATCACGTGACTGATCATGCACTGATCACGTGGCTATCATGCACTGATCACGTGGCTCATGCACTGATCACGTGACTGATCATGCACTGATCACGTGCATGCACTGATCACGTGGCTATCATGCACTGATCACGTGACTGATCATGCACTGATCACGTGGCTATCATGCACTGATCACGTGGCTGATCATGCACTGATCACGGGACTGATCATGCACTGATCACGTGGCTATCATGCACTGACACATGACTGATCATGCACTGATCACGTGGATGATCATGCACTGATCACGTGACTGATCATGCACTGATCACGTGGCTATCATGCACTGATCACGTGGCTATCATGCACTGATCACGTGGCTGATCACACACTGATCACGTGACTGATCATGCACTGATCACGTGGCTATCATGCACTGATCACGTGGCTGATCATGCACTGATCACGTAGCTATCATGCACTGATCACGTGACTGATCATGCACTGATCACGTAACTGATCATGCACTGATCACGTGGCTGATCATGCACTGATCACGTGACTGATCATGCACTGATCACGTGACTGATCATGCACTGATCACGTGGATCATGCACTGATCACGTGGCTGATCATGCACTGATCACGCAGCTATCATGCACTGATCACGTGACTGATCATGCACTGATCACGTGGCTGATCATGCACTGATCACGTGACTGATCATGCACTGATCACGTGACTGATCATGCACTGATCACGTGGCTATCATGCACTGATCACGTGGCTGATCATGCACTGATCACGCAGCTACCATGCACTGATCACGTGACTGATCATGCACTGATCACGTGATTGATCATGCACTGATCACGTGGCTATCATGCACTGATCACGTGGCTGATCATGCACTGATCACGTGACTGATCATGCACTGATCACGACTGATCATGCACTGATCACGTGACTGATCATGCACTGATCACGTGGCTATCATGCACTGATCACGTGGCTGATCATGCACTGATCACGTAGCTATCATGCACTGATCACGTGACTGATCATGCACTGATCACGTGACTGATCATGCACTGATCACGTGGCTATCATGCACTGATCACGTGGCTGATCATGCACTGATCACGTGGCTGATCATGCACTGATCACGTGACTGATCATGCACTGATCACGTGGCAATCATGCACTGATCACGTGGCTGATCATGCACTGATCACGTGGCTATCATGCACTGATCACGTGGCTGATCATGCACTGATCACGTGGCTATCATGCACTGATCACGTGACTGATCATGCACTGATCACGTGACTGATCATGCACTGATCACGTGGCTGATCATGCACTGATCACGTGACTGATCATGCACTGATCACGTGACTGATCATGCACTGATCACGTGGCTATCATGCACTGATCACGTGGCTGATCATGCACTGATCACGCAGCTACCATGCACTGATCACGTGACTGATCATGCACTGATCACGTGGCTGATCATGCACTGATCACGTGACTGATCATGCACTGATCACGTGGCTATCATGCACTGATCACGTGGCTGATCATGCACTGATCACGAGCTATCATGCACTGATCACGTGACTGATCATGCACTGATCATGTTGATCATGCACTGATCACGTGGCTATCATGCACTGATCACGTGGCTGATCATGCACTGATCACGTGGCTGATCATGCACTGATCACATGACTGATCATGCACTGATCACGTGACTGATCATGCACTGATCACGTGGCTATCATGCACTGATCACGTGGCTGATCATGCAATGATCACGTAGCTACCATGTACTGTCACGTGACTGATCATGCACTGATCACGTGACTGATCATGCACTGATCACGTGGCTATCATGCACTGATCACGTGGCTGATCATGCACTGATCACGTGCCTGATCATGCACTGATCACGTGACTGATCATGCACTGATCACGTGGCAATCATGCACTGATCACGTGGCTGATCATGCACTGATCACGTGGCTGATCATGCACTGATCACGTGGCTATCATGCACTGATCACGTGGCTGATCATGCACTGATACCGTGACTGAGCATGGACTGATCACATGACTATCATGTAGTGATCACGTGACTTAATGGCGCTGATCATGTGACTGATCATGCACTGATCATGTTTGCTATCATACACTGATCATGTGCCTCTGGAGGCAATAAACAAAGAGCTGAGTAGGCATGAATCAAACAGTCAGCAGGCAATAATCATGGAACTCAGCTGTGAGGAATCATGCTGCTCAGCTGGCAATAATCAAGCAGCTGAGCAGGCAGGAATTACACAGCACAGCTGGCAATTGTCAAGCAGATGACAGGCAGGAATCATGCAGCTCAGCTGGCAATTGTCAAGCAGATGAGCAGACAGTAATCACGCAGCTCAGCAGGCCCTGATCACGTGACTGAGCATGCACTGTTCACGTGGCTGATCATACACTGATCACGTGACTGATCATGCACTGATCACTTGGATATCATGCACTGATCACGTGGCTGATCATACACTGTTCACGTGTCTGACCATGCACTGATCACGTGGCTGATCATGCACTGATCACGTGACTGATCATGCACTGATCACGTGGCTGATCATGCACTGATCACGTGGCTATCATGCACTGGTCACGTGACTGATCATGCACTGATCACGTGACTGATCATGCACTGATCACGTGGCTTATCATGCACTGATCATGTGACTGATCATGTGCTGATCATGTTTGGTGTCATACACTGATCATGTGCATCTGGAGGCAATGAACAAAGAGCTGAGTAGGCAGGAATCAGTCAGCAGGCTATAATCATGGAACTCAGCTCTGAGAAATCATGCTGCTCAGCTGGCAATAATCAAGCAGATGAGCAGGCAGGAATTATGCAGCACAGGTGGCAATTGTCAAGCAGATGACAGGCAGGAATCGTGCAGCTCAGCTGGCAATTGTCAAGCAGATGAGCAGACAGTAATCACGCAGCTCAGCAGGCCCTGATCACGTGACTGAGCATGCACTGTTCACGTGGCTGATCACACACTGATCACGTGAATGATCATGCACTGATCACGTGGCTATCATGCACTGATCACGTGACTGATCATGCACTGATCACGTAATTGTCATGCACTGATCACGTGGCTATCATGCACTGATCACGTGACTGATCATGCACTGATCACGTGGCTATCATGCACTGATCACGTGGCTGATCATGCACTGATCACGGGACTGATCATGCACTGATCACGGGCTATCATGCACTGACACATGACTGACATGCACTGATCACGTGGATGATCATGCACTGATCACGTGACTATCATGCACTGATCACGTGGCTATCATGCACTGATCACGTGGATATCATGCACTGATCACGTGGCTGATCATACACTGATCACATGACTGATCATGCACTGATCACGTGGCTATCATGCACTGATCACGTGGCTGATCATGCACTGATCACGTAGCTATCATGCACTGATCACGTGACTGATCATGCACTGATCACGTAATTGATCATGCACTGATCACGTGGCTGATCATGCACTGATCACGTGACTGATCATGCACTGATCACGTGACTGATCATGCACTGATCACGTGGCTATCATGCACTGATCACGTGGCTGATCATGCACTGATCACGCAGCTACATGCACTGATCACGTGACTGATCATGCACTGATCACGTGGCTGATCATGCACTGATCACGTGACTGATCATGCACTGATCACGTGGCTATCATGCACTGATCACGTGGCTGATCATGCACTGATCACGCAGCTACCATGCACTGATCACGTGACTGATCATGCACTGATCACGTAATGATCATGCACTGATCACGTGGCTATCATGCACTGATCACGTGGCTGATCATGCACTGATCACGTGCCTGATCATGCACTGATCACATGACTGATCATGCACTGATCACGTGACTGATCATGCACTGATCACGTGGCTATCATGCACTATCACGTGGCTGATCATGCAATGATCACGTAGCTACCATGTACTGGTCACGTGACTGATCATACACTGATCACGTGACTGATCATGCACTGATCACGTGGCTATCATGCACTGATCACGTGGCTGATCATGCACTGATCACCTGCCTGATCATGCACTGATCACGTGACTGATCATGCACTGATCACGTGGCAATCATGCACTGATCACGTGGCTGATCATGCACTGATCACGTGGCTGATCATGCACTGATCACGTGGCTATCATGCACTGATCACGTGGCTGATCATGCACTGATACCGTGACTGAGCATGGACTGATCACATGACTATCATGTAGTGATCACGTGACTTAATGGCGCTGATCATGTGACTGATCATGCGCTGATCATGTTTGCTATCATACACTGATCATGTGCCTCTGGAGGCAATAAACAAAGAGCTGAGTAGGCATGAATCAAACAGTCAGCAGGCAATAATCATGGAACTCAGCTGTGAGGAATCATGCTGCTCAGCTGGCAATAATCAAGCAGCTGAGCAGGCAGGAATTACACAGCACAGCTGGCAATTGTCAAGCAGATGACAGGCAGGAATCATGCAGCTCAGCTGGCAATTGTCAAGCAGATGAGCAGACAGTAATCACGCAGCTCAGCAGGCCCTGATCACGTGACTGAGCATGCACTGTTCACGTGGCTGATCATACACTGATCACGTGATTGATCATGCACTGATCACTTGGATATCATGCACTGATCACGTGGCTGATCATACACTGTTCACGTGTCTGACCATGCACTGATCACGTGGCTGATCATGCACTGATCACGTGACTGATCATGCACTGATCACGTGGCTGATCATGCACTGATCACGTGGCTACCATGCACTGGTCACGTGACTGATCATGCACTGATCACGTGATTGATCATGCACTGATCACGTGGCTTATCATGCACTGATCATGTGACTGATCATGTGCTGATCATGTTTGGTGTCACACACTGATCATGTGCATCTGGAGGCAATGAACAAAGAGCTGAGTAGGCAGGAATCAGTCAGCAGGCTATAATCATGGAACTCAGCTCTGAGAAATCATGCTGCTCAGCTGGCAATAATCAAGTAGATGAGCAGGCAGGAATTATGCAGCACAGGTGGCAATTGTCAAGGAGATGACAGGCAGGAATCGTACAGCTCAGCTGGCAATTGTCAAGCAGATGAGCAGACAGTAATCACGCAGCTCAGCAGGCCCTGATCACGTGACTGAGCATGCACTGTTCACGTGGCTGATCACACACTATCACGTGACTGATCATGCACTGATCACGTGGCTATCATGCACTGATCACGTGATTGATCATGCACTGATCACGTAATTGTCATGCACTGATCACGTGGCTATCATGCACTGATCACGTGACTGATCATGCACTGATCACGTGGCTATCATGCACTGATCACGTGGCTGATCATGCACTGATCACGGGACTGATCATGCACTGATCACGGCGCTATCATGCACTGATCACATGACTGACATGCACTGATCACGTGGATGATCATGCACTGATCACGTGACTATCATGCACTGATCACGTGGCTATCATGCACTGATCACGTGGATATCATGCACTGATCACGTGGCTGATCATACACTGATCACGTGACTGATCATGCACTGATCACGTGGCTATCATGCACTGATCACGTGGCTGATCATGCACTGATCACGTAGCTATCATGCACTGATCACGTGACTGATCATGCACTGATCACGTAATTGATCATGCACTGATCACGTGGCTGATCATGCACTGATCACGTGACTGATCATGCACTGATCACGTGACTGATCATGCACTGATCACGTGGCTATCATGCACTGATCACGTGGCTGATCATGCAATGATCACGCAGCTATCATGTACTGATCACGTGACTGATCATGCACTGATCACGTGGCTGATCATGCACTGATCACGTGACTGATCATGCACTGATCACGTGGCTATCATGCACTGATCACGTGGCTGATCATGCACTGATCACGCAGCTACCATGCACTGATCACGTGACTGATCATGCACTGATCACGTAATTGATCATGCACTGATCACGTGGCTATCATGCACTGATCACGTGGCTGATCATGCACTGATCACGTGCCTGATCATGCACTGATCACATGACTGATCATGCACTGATCACGTGGCTATGCATGCACTGATCACGTGGCTGATCATGCACTGATCACGTAGCTACCATGTACTGGTCACGTGACTGATCATGCACTGATCACGTGACTGATCATGCACTGATCACGTGGCTATCATGCACTGATCACGTGGCTGATCATGCACTGATCACGTGCCTGATCATGCACTGATCACGTGACTGATCATGCACTGATCACGTGCAATCATGCACTGATCACGTGGCTGATCATGCACTGATCACGTGGCTATCATGCACTGATCACGTGGCTATCATGCACTGATCACGTGGCTGATCATGCACTGATACCATGACTGAGCATGGACTGATCACATGACTATCATGTAGTGATCACGTGACTTAATGGCGCTGATCATGTGACTGATCATGCGCTGATCATGTTTGCTATCATACACTGATCATGTGCCTCTGGAGGCAATAAACAAAGAGCTGAGTAGGCATGAATCAAACAGTCAGCAGGCAATAATCATGGAACTCAGCTGTGAGGAATCATGCTGCTCAGCTGGCAATAATCAAGCAGCTGAGCAGGCAGGAATTACACAGCACAGCTGGCAATTGTCAAGCAGATGACAGGCAGGAATCATGCAGCTCAGCTGGCAATTGTCAAGCAGATGAGCAGACAGTAATCACGCAGCTCAGCAGGCCCTGATCACGTGACTGAGCATGCACTGTTCACGTGGCTGATCATACACTGATCACGTGATTGATCATGCACTGATCACTTGGATATCATGCACTGATCACGTGGCTGATCATACACTGTTCACGTGTCTGACCATGCACTGATCACGTGGCTGATCATGCACTGATCACGTGACTGATCATGCACTGATCACGTGGCTGATCATGCACTGATCACGTGGCTATCATGCACTGATCACGTGACTGATCATGCACTGATCACGTGACTGATCATGCACTGATCACGTGGCTTATCATGCACTGATCATGTGACTGATCATGTGCTGATCATGTTTGGTGTCACACACTGATCATGTGCATCTGGAGGCAATGAACAAAGAGCTGAGTAGGCAGGAATCAGTCAGCAGGCTATAATCATGGAACTCAGCTCTGAGAAATCATGCTGCTCAGCTGGCAATAATCAAGTAGATGAGCAGGCAGGAATTATGCAGCACAGGTGGCAATTGTCAAGCAGATGACAGGCAGGAATCGTACAGCTCAGCTGGCAATTGTCAAGCAGATGAGCAGACAGTAATCACGCAGCTCAGCAGGCCCTGATCACGTGACTGAGCATGCACTGTTCACGTGGCTGATCACACACTGATCACGTGACTGATCATGCACTGATCACGTGGCTATCATGCACTGATCACGTGACTGATCATGCACTGATCACGTAATTGTCATGCACTGATCACGTGGCTATCATGCACTGATCACGTGACTGATCATGCACTGATCACGTGGCTATCATGCACTGATCACGTGGCTGATCATGCACTGACACATGACTGACATGCACTGATCACGTGATCATGCACTGATCACGTGACTATCATGCACTGATCACGTGGCTATCATGCACTGATCACGTGGATATCATGCACTGATCACGTGGCTGATCACACATCACATGACTGATCATGCACTGATCACGTGGCTATCATGCACTGATCACGTGGCTGATCATGCACTGATCACGTAGCTATCATGCACTGGTCACGTGACTGATCATGCACTGATCACGTAATTGATCATGCACTGATCACGTGGCTGATCATGCACTGATCACGTGACTGATCATGCACTGATCACGTGACTGATCATGCACTGATCACGTGGCTATCATGCACTGCTCATGTGGCTGATCATGCAATGATCACGCAGCTATCATGCACTGATCACGTGACTGATCATGCACTGATCACGTGGCTGATCATGCACTGATCACGTGACTGATCATGCACTGATCACGTGACTGATCATGCACTGATCACGTGGCTATCATGCACTGATCACGTGGCTGATCATGCACTGATCACGCAGCTATCATGCACTGATCACGTGACTGATCATGCACTGATCACGTAACTGATCATGCACTGATCACGTGGCTATCATGCACTGATCACGTGGCTGATCATGCACTGATCACGTGCCTGATCATGCACTGATCACATGACTGATCATGCACTGATCACGTGACTGATCATGCACTGATCACGTGGCTATCATGCACTATCACGTGGCTGATCATGCAATGATCACGTAGCTACCATGTACTGGTCACGTGACTGATCATGCACTGATCACGTGACTGATCATGCACTGATCACGTGGCTATCATGCACTGATCACGTGGCTGATCATGCACTGATCACGTGGTCATGCACTGATCACGTGACTGATCATGCACTGATCACGGCAATCATGCACTGATCACGTGGCTGATCATGCACTGATCACGTGGCTATCATGCACTGATCACGTGGCTATCATGCACTGATCACGTGGCTGATCATGCACTGATACCGTGACTGAGCATGGACTGATCACATGACTATCATGTAGTGATCACGTGACTTAATGGCGCTGATCATGTGACTGATCATGCGCTGATCATGTTTGCTATCATACACTGATCATGTGCCTCTGGAGGCAATAAACAAAGAGCTGAGTAGGCATGAATCAAACAGTCAGCAGGCAATAATCATGGAACTCAGCTGTGAGGAATCATGCTGCTCAGCTGGCAATAATCAAGCAGCTGAGCAGGCAGGAATTACACAGCACAGCTGGCAATTGTCAAGCAGATGACAGGCAGGAATCATGCAGCTCAGCTGGCAATTGTCAAGCAGATGAGCAGACAGTAATCACGCAGCTCAGCAGGCCCTGATCACGTGACTGAGCATGCACTGTTCACGTGGCTGATCATACACTGATCACGTGATTGATCATGCACTGATCACTTGGATATCATGCACTGATCACGTGGCTGATCATACACTGTTCACGTGTCTGACCATGCACTGATCACGTGGCTGATCATGCACTGATCACGTGACTGATCATGCACTGATCACGTGGCTGATCATGCACTGATCACGTGGCTACCATGCACTGGTCACGTGACTGATCATGCACTGATCACGTGATTGATCATGCACTGATCACGTGGCTTATCATGCACTGATCATGTGACTGATCATGTGCTGATCATGTTTGGTGTCACACACTGATCATGTGCATCTGGAGGCAATGAACAAAGAGCTGAGTAGGCAGGAATCAGTCAGCAGGCTATAATCATGGAACTCAGCTCTGAGAAATCATGCTGCTCAGCTGGCAATAATCAAGTAGATGAGCAGGCAGGAATTATGCAGCACAGGTGGCAATTGTCAAGGAGATGACAGGCAGGAATCGTACAGCTCAGCTGGCAATTGTCAAGCAGATGAGCAGACAGTAATCACGCAGCTCAGCAGGCCCTGATCACGTGACTGAGCATGCACTGTTCACGTGGCTGATCACACACTGATCACGTGAATGATCATGCACTGATCACGTGGCTATCATGCACTGATCACGTGATTGATCATGCACTGATCACGTAATTGTCATGCACTGATCACGTGGCTATCATGCACTGATCACGTGACTGATCATGCACTGATCACGTGGCTATCATGCACTGATCACGTGGCTGATCATGCACTGATCACGGGACTGATCATGCACTGATCACGGCGCTATCATGCACTGACACATGACTGACATGCACTGATCACGTGGATGATCATGCACTGATCACGTGACTATCATGCACTGATCACGTGGCTATCATGCACTGATCACGTGGATATCATGCACTGATCACGTGGCTGATCACACTGATCACATGACTGATCATGCACTGATCACGTGGCTATCATGCACTGATCACGTGGCTGATCATGCACTGATCACGTAGCTATCATGCACTGATCACGTGACTGATCATGCACTGATCACGTAATTGATCATGCACTGATCACGTGGCTGATCATGCACTGATCACGTGACTGATCATGCACTGATCACGTGACTGATCATGCACTGATCACGTGGCTATCATGCACTGATCACGTGGCTGATCATGCAATGATCACGCAGCTACCATGCACTGATCACGTGACTGATCATGCACTGATCACGTGGCTGATCATGCACTGATCACGTGACTGATCATGCACTGATCACGTGGCTATCATGCACTGATCACGTGGCTGATCATGCACTGATCACGCAGCTACATGCACTGATCACGTGACTGATCATGCACTGATCACGTAATTGATCATGCACTGATCACGTGGCTATCATGCACTGATCACGTGGCTGATCATGCACTGATCACGTGCCTGATCATGCACTGATCACATGACTGATCATGCACTGATCACGTGACTGATCATGCACTGATCACGTGGCTATCATGCACTATCACGTGGCTGATCATGCAATGATCATGTAGCTACCATGTACTGTCACGTGACTGATCATACACTGATCACGTGACTGATCATGCACTGATCACGTGGCTATCATGCACTGATCACGTGGCTGATCATGCACTGATCACGTGCCTGATCATGCACTGATCACGTGACTGATCATGCACTGATCACGTAGCAATCATGCACTGATCACGTGGCTGATCATGCACTGATCACGTGGCTATCATGCACTGATCACGTGGCTATCATGCACTGATCACGTGGCTGATCATGCACTGATACCGTGACTGAGCATGGACTGATCACATGACTATCATGTAGTGATCACGTGACTTAATGGCGCTGATCATGTGACTGATCATGCGCTGATCATGTTTGCTATCATACACTGATCATGTGCCTCTGGAGGCAATAAACAAAGAGCTGAGTAGGCATGAATCAAACAGTCAGCAGGCAATAATCATGGAACTCAGCTGTGAGGAATCATGCTGCTCAGCTGGCAATAATCAAGCAGCTGAGCAGGCAGGAATTACACAGCACAGCTGGCAATTGTCAAGCAGATGACAGGCAGGAATCATGCAGCTCAGCTGGCAATTGTCAAGCAGATGAGCAGACAGTAATCACGCAGCTCAGCAGGCCCTGATCACGTGACTGAGCATGCACTGTTCACGTGGCTGATCATACACTGATCACGTGATTGATCATGCACTGATCACTTGGATATCATGCACTGATCACGTGGCTGATCATACACTGTTCACGTGTCTGATCATGCACTGATCACGTGGCTGATCATGCACTGATCACGTGACTGATCATGCACTGATCACGTGGCTGATCATGCACTGATCACGCAGCTATCATGCACTGATCACGTGACTGATCATGCACTGATCACGTGACTGATCATGCACTGATCACGTGGCTTATCATGCACTGATCATGTGACTGATCATGTGCTGATCATGTTTGGTGTCATACACTGATCATGTGCATCTGGAGGCAATGAACAAAGAGCTGAGTAGGCAGGAATCAGTCAGCAGGCTATAATCATGGAACTCAGCTCTGAGAAATCATGCTGCTCAGCTGGCAATAATCAAGTAGATGAGCAGGCAGGAATTATGCAGCACAGGTGGCAATTGTCAAGCAGATGACAGGCAGGAATCGTACAGCTCAGCTGGCAATTGTCAAGCAGATGAGCAGACAGTAATCACGCAGCTCAGCAGGCCCTGATCACGTGACTGAGCATGCACTGTTCACGTGGCTGATCACACACTGATCACGTGAATGATCATGCACTGATCACGTGGCTATCATGCACTGATCACGTGGATCATGCACTGATCACGTAATTGCATGCACTGATCACGTGGCTATCATGCACTGATCACGTGACTGATCATGCACTGATCACGTGGCTATCATGCACTGATCACGTGGCTGATCATGCACTGATCACGGGACTGATCATGCACTGATCACGGGCGCTATCATGCATTGACTACATGACTCACATGCACTGATCACGTGGATGATCATGCACTGATCACGTGACTATCATGCACTGATCACGTGGCTATCATGCACTGATCACGTGGATATCATGCACTGATCACGTGGCTGATCACACACGATCACATGACTGATCATGCACTGATCACGTGGCTATCATGCACTGATCACGTGGCTGATCATGCAATGATCACGTAGCTACATGTACTGGTCACGTGACTGATCATGCACTGATCACGTACTGATCATGCACTGATCACGTGGCTGATCATGCACTGATCACGTGACTGATCATGCACTGATCACGTGACTGATCATGCACTGATCACGTGGCTATCATGCACTGATCACGTGGCTGATCATGCAATGATCACGCAGCTATCATGCACTGATCACGTGACTGATCATGCACTGATCACGTGGCTGATCATGCACTGATCACGTGACTGATCATGCACTGATCACGTGGCTATCATGCACTGATCACGTGGCTGATCATGCACTGATCACGCAGCTACCATGCACTGATCACGTGACTGATCATGCACTGATCACGTAATGATCATGCACTGATCACGTGGCTATCATGCACTGATCACGTGGCTGATCATGCACTGATCACGTGCCTGATCATGCACTGATCACATGACTGATCATGCACTGATCACGTGACTGATCATGCACTGATCACGTGGCTATCATGCACTACTCACGTGGCTGATCATGCAATGATCATGTAGCTACCATGTACTGGTCACGTGACTGATCATACACCCATCACGTGACTGATCATGCACTGATCACGTGGCTATCATGCACTGATCACGTGGCTGATCATGCACTGATCACGTGCCTGATCATGCACTGATCACGTGACTGATCATGCACTGATCACGTAGCAATCATGCACTGATCACGTGGCTGATCATGCACTGATCACGTGGCTATCATGCACTGATCACGTGGCTATCATGCACTGATCACGTGGCTGATCATGCACTGATACCATGACTGAGCATGGACTGATCACATGACTATCATGTAGTGATCACGTGACTTAATGGCGCTGATCATGTGACTGATCATGCGCTGATCATGTTTGCTATCATACACTGATCATGTGCCTCTGGAGGCAATAAACAAAGAGCTGAGTAGGCATGAATCAAACAGTCAGCAGGCAATAATCATGGAACTCAGCTGTGAGGAATCATGCTGCTCAGCTGGCAATAATCAAGCAGCTGAGCAGGCAGGAATTACACAGCACAGCTGGCAATTGTCAAGCAGATGACAGGCAGGAATCATGCAGCTCAGCTGGCAATTGTCAAGCAGATGAGCAGACAGTAATCACGCAGCTCAGCAGGCCCTGATCACGTGACTGAGCATGCACTGTTCACGTGGCTGATCATACACTGATCACGTGATTGATCATGCACTGATCACTTGGATATCATGCACTGATCACGTGGCTGTTAATACACTGTTCACGTGTCTGACCATGCACTGATCACGTGGCTGATCATGCACTGATCACGTGACTGATCATGCACTGATCACGTGGCTGATCATGCACTGATCACGCAGCTACCATGCACTGGTCACATGACTGATCATGCACTGATCACGTGATTGATCATGCACTGATCACGTGGCTTATCATGCACTGATCATGTGACTGATCATGTGCTGATCATGTTTGGTGTCACACACTGATCATGTGCATCTGGAGGCAATGAACAAAGAGCTGAGTAGGCAGGAATCAGTCAGCAGGCTATAATCATGGAACTCAGCTCTGAGAAATCATGCTGCTCAGCTGGCAATAATCAAGTAGATGAGCAGGCAGGAATTATGCAGCACAGGTGGCAATTGTCAAGGAGATGACAGGCAGGAATCGTACAGCTCAGCTGGCAATTGTCAAGCAGATGAGCAGACAGTAATCACGCAGCTCAGCAGGCCCTGATCACGTGACTGAGCATGCACTGTTCACGTGGCTGATCACACACTATCACGTGAATGATCATGCACTGATCACGTGGCTATCATGCACTGATCACGTGATTGATCATGCACTGATCACGTAATTGTATGCACTGATCACGTGGCTATCATGCACTGATCACGTGACTGATCATGCACTGATCACGTAGCTATCATGTACTGATCACGTGGCTGATCATGCACTGATCACGGGACTGATCATGCACTGATCACGGCGCTATCATGCACTGATCACATGACTGATCATGCACTGATCACGTGGATGATCATGCACTGATCACGTGACTATCATGCACTGATCACGTGGCTATCATGCACTGATCACGTGGATATCATGCACTGATCACGTGGCTGATCACACACGATCACGTGACTGATCATGCACTGATCACGTGGCTATCATGCACTGATCACGTGGCTGATCATGCACTGATCACGTAGCTACCATGTACTGATCACGTGACTGATCATGCACTGATCACGTAATTGATCATGCACTGATCACGTGGCTGATCATGCACTGATCACGTGACTGATCATGCACTGATCACGTGACTGATCATGCACTGATCACGTGGCTATCATGCACTGCTCACGTGGCTGATCATGCAATGATCACGCAGCTACCATGCACTGATCACGTGACTGATCATGCACTGATCACGTGGCTGATCATGCACTGATCACGTGACTGATCATGCACTGATCACGTGGCTATCATGCACTGATCACGTGGCTGATCATGCACTGATCACGCAGCTACCATGTACTGATCACGTGACTGATCATGCACTGATCACGTAATTGATCATGCACTGATCACGTGGCTATCATGCACTGATCACGTGGCTGATCATGCACTGATCACGTGCCTGATCATGCACTGATCACATGATGACTGATCATGCACTGATCACGTGGCTATCATGCACTATCACGTGGCTGATCATGCAATGATCACGTAGCTACCATGTACTGATCACGTGACTGATCATGCACTGATCACGTGACTGATCATGCACTGATCACGTGGCTATCATGCACTGATCACGTGGCTGATCATGCACTGATCACGTGCCTGATCATGCACTGATCACGTGACTGATCATGCACTGATCACGTAGCAATCATGCACTGATCACGTGGCTGATCATGCACTGATCACGTGGCTATCATGCACTGATCACGTGGCTATCATGCACTGATCACGTGGCTGATCATGCACTGATACCATGACTGAGCATGGACTGATCACATGACTATCATGTAGTGATCACGTGACTTAATGGGGCTGATCATGTGACTGATCATGCGCTGATCATGTTTGCTATCATACACTGATCATGTGCCTCTGGAGGCAATAAACAAAGAGCTGAGTAGGCATGAATCAAACAGTCAGCAGGCAATAATCATGGAACTCAGCTGTGAGGAATCATGCTGCTCAGCTGGCAATAATCAAGCAGCTGAGCAGGCAGGAATTACACAGCACAGCTGGCAATTGTCAAGCAGATGACAGGCAGGAATCATGCAGCTCAGCTGGCAATTGTCAAGCAGATGAGCAGACAGTAATCACGCAGCTCAGCAGGCCCTGATCACGTGACTGAGCATGCACTGTTCACGTGGCTGATCATACACTGATCACGTGATTGATCATGCACTGATCACTTGGATATCATGCACTGATCACGTGGCTGATCATACACTGTTCACGTGTCTGACCATGCACTGATCACGTGGCTGATCATGCACTGATCACGTGACTGATCATGCACTGATCACGTGGCTGATCATGCACTGATCACGCAGCTATCATGCACTGGTCACGTGACTGATCATGCACTGATCACGTGACTGATCATGCACTGATCACGTGGCTTATCATGCACTGATCATGTGACTGATCATGTGCTGATCATGTTTGGTGTCATACACTGATCATGTGCATCTGGAGGCAATGAACAAAGAGCTGAGTAGGCAGGAATCAGTCAGCAGGCTATAATCATGGAACTCAGCTCTGAGAAATCATGCTGCTCAGCTGGCAATAATCAAGTAGATGAGCAGGCAGGAATTATGCAGCACAGGTGGCAATTGTCAAGCAGATGACAGGCAGGAATCGTACAGCTCAGCTGGCAATTGTCAAGCAGATGAGCAGACAGTAATCACGCAGCTCAGCAGGCCCTGATCACGTGACTGAGCATGCACTGTTCACGTGGCTGATCACACACTATCACGTGAATGATCATGCACTGATCACGTGGCTATCATGCACTGATCACGTGATTGATCATGCACTGATCACGTAATTGTCATGCACTGATCACGTGGCTATCATGCACTGATCACGTGACTGATCATGCACTGATCACGTGACTATCATGCACTGATCACGTGGCTGATCATGCACTGATCACGTGGATGATCATGCACTGATCACGTGGCTGATCATGCACTGATCACGTGACTGATCATGCACTGATCACGTGGCTATCATGCACTGATCACGTGGCTGATCATGCACTGATCACGTGATCATGCACTGATCACGTGACTGATCATGCACTGATCACGTAATTGATCATGCACTGATCACGTGGCTGATCATGCACTGATCACGTGACTGATCATGCACTGATCACGTGACTGATCATGCACTGATCACGTGGCTATCATGCACTGATCACGTGGCTGATCATGCACTGATCACGCAGCTACCATGCACTGATCACGTGACTGATCATGCACTGATCACGTGGCTGATCATGCACTGATCACGTGACTGATCATGCACTGATCACGTGACTGATCATGCACTGATCACGTGGCTATCATGCACTGATCACGTGGCTGATCATGCACTGATCACGCAGCTACCATGCACTGATCACGTGACTGATCATGCACTGATCACGTGATTGATCATGCACTGATCACGTGGCTATCATGCACTGATCACGTGGCTGATCATGCACTGATCACGTGCCTGATCATGCACTGATCACATGACTGATCATGCACTGATCACGTGACTGATCATGCACTGATCACGTGGCTATCATGCACTACTCACGTGGCTGATCATGCAATGATCATGTAGCTACCATGTACTGGTCACGTGACTGATCATACACCCATCAGGTGACTGATCATGCACTGATCACGTGGCTATCATGCACTGATCACGTGGCTGATCATGCACTGATCACGTGCCTGGTCATGCACTGATCACGTGACTGATCATGAACTGATCACGTAGCATCATGCACTGATCACGTGGCTGATCATGCACTGATCACGTGGCTGATCATGCACTGATCACGTGGCTATCATGCACTGATCACGTGGCTGATCATGCACTGATACCGTGACTGAGCATGGACTGATCACATGACTATCATGTAGTGATCACGTGACTTAATGGCGCTGATCATGTGACTGATCATGCGCTGATCATGTTTGCTATCATACACTGATCATGTGCCTCTGGAGGCAATAAACAAAGAGCTGAGTAGGCATGAATCAAACAGTCAGCAGGCAATAATCATGGAACTCAGCTGTGAGGAATCATGCTGCTCAGCTGGCAATAATCAAGCAGCTGAGCAGGCAGGAATTACACAGCACAGCTGGCAATTGTCAAGCAGATGACAGGCAGGAATCATGCAGCTCAGCTGGCAATTGTCAAGCAGATGAGCAGACAGTAATCACGCAGCTCAGCAGGCCCTGATCACGTGACTGAGCATGCACTGTTCACGTGGCTGATCATACACTGATCACGTGATTGATCATGCACTGATCACTTGGATATCATGCACTGATCACGTGGCTGATCATACACTGTTCACGTGTCTGACCATGCACTGATCACGTGGCTGATCATGCACTGATCACGTGACTGATCATGCACTGATCACGTGGCTGATCATGCACTGATCACGTGGCTGACCATGCACTGGTCACGTGACTGATCATGCACTGATCACGTGATTGATCATGCACTGATCACCTGGCTTATCATGCACTGATCATGTGACTGATCATGTGCTGATCATGTTTGGTGTCACACACTGATCATGTGCATCTGGAGGCAATGAACAAAGAGCTGAGTAGGCAGGAATCAGTCAGCAGGCTATAATCATGGAACTCAGCTCTGAGAAATCATGCTGCTCAGCTGGCAATAATCAAGTAGATGAGCAGGCAGGAATTATGCAGCACAGGTGGCAATTGTCAAGGAGATGACAGGCAGGAATCGTGCAGCTCAGCTGGCAATTGTCAAGCAGATGAGCAGACAGTAATCACGCAGCTCAGCAGGCCCTGATCACGTGACTGAGCATGCACTGTTCACGTGGCTGATCACACACTATCACGTGAATGATCATGCACTGATCACGTGGCTATCATGCACTGATCACGTGATTGATCATGCACTGATCACGTAATTGTCATGCACTGATCACGTGGCTATCATGCACTGATCACGTGACTGATCATGCACTGATCACGTAGCTATCATGCACTGATCACGTGGCTGATCATGCACTGATCACGGGACTGATCATGCACTGATCACGGCTATCATGCACTGATCACATGACTGACATGCACTGATCACGTGGATGATCATGCACTGATCACGTGACTATCATGCACTGATCACGTGGCTATCATGCACTGATCACGTGGATATCATGCACTGATCACGTGGCTGATCACACACGATCACGTGACTGATCATGCACTGATCACGTGGCTATCATGCACTGATCACGTGGCTGATCATGCACTGATCACGTAGCTACCATGCACTGGTCACGTGACTGATCATGCACTGATCACGTATTGATCATGCACTGATCATGTGGCTGATCATGCACTGATCACGTGACTGATCATGCACTGATCACGTGACTGATCATGCACTGATCACGTGGCTATCATGCACTGATCATGGCTGATCATGCAATGATCACGCAGCTATCATGCACTGATCACGTGACTGATCATGCACTGATCACGTGGCTGATCATGCACTGATCACGTGACTGATCATGCACTGATCACGTGGCTATCATGCACTGATCACGTGGCTGATCATGCACTGATCACGCAGCTATCATGCACTGATCACGTGACTGATCATGCACTGATCACGTAATTGATCATGCACTGATCACGTGGCTATCATGCACTGATCACGTGGCTGATCATGCACTGATCACGTGACTGATCATGCACTGATCACGTGACTGATCATGCACTGATCACGTGGCTATCATGCACTATCACGTGGCTGATCATGCAATGATCACGTAGCTACCATGTACTGATCACGTGACTGATCATGCACTGATCACGTGACTGATCATGCACTGATCACGTGGCTATCATGCACTGATCACGTGGCTGATCATGCACTGATCACGTGCCTGATCATGCACTGATCACGTGACTGATCATGCACTGATCACGTAGCAATCATGCACTGATCACCTGGCTGATCATGCACTGATCACGTGGCTATCATGCACTGATCACGTGGCTATCATGCACTGATCACGTGGCTGATCATGCACTGATACCGTGACTGAGCATGGACTGATCACATGACTATCATGTAGTGATCACGTGACTTAATGGGCTGATCATGTGACTGATCATGCGCTGATCATGTTTGCTATCATACACTGATCATGTGCCTCTGGAGGCAATAAACAAAGAGCTGAGTAGGCATGAATCAAACAGTCAGCAGGCAATAATCATGGAACTCAGCTGTGAGGAATCATGCTGCTCAGCTGGCAATAATCAAGCAGCTGAGCAGGCAGGAATTACACAGCACAGCTGGCAATTGTCAAGCAGATGACAGGCAGGAATCATGCAGCTCAGCTGGCAATTGTCAAGCAGATGAGCAGACAGTAATCACGCAGCTCAGCAGGCCCTGATCACGTGACTGAGCATGCACTGTTCACGTGGCTGATCATACACTGATCACGTGATTGATCATGCACTGATCACTTGGATATCATGCACTGATCACGTGGCTGATCATACACTGTTCACGTGTCTGATCATGCACTGATCACGTGGCTGATCATGCACTGATCACGTGACTGATCATGCACTGATCACGTGGCTGATCATGCACTGATCACGCAGCTACCATGCACTGGTCACGTGACTGATCATGCACTGATCACGTAATTGATCATGCACTGATCACGTGGCTTATCATGCATTGATCATGTGACTGATCATGTGCTGATCATGTTTGGTGTCACACACTGATCATGTGCATCTGGAGGCAATGAACAAAGAGCTGAGTAGGCAGGAATCAGTCAGCAGGCTATAATCATGGAACTCAGCTCTGAGAAATCATGCTGCTCAGCTGGCAATAATCAAGTAGATGAGCAGGCAGGAATTATGCAGCACAGGTGGCAATAGTCAAGGAGATGACAGGCAGGAATCGTACAGCTCAGCTGGCAATTGTCAAGCAGATGAGCAGACAGTAATCACGCAGCTCAGCAGGCCCTGATCACGTGACTGAGCATGCACTGTTCACGTGGCTGATCACACACTGATCACGTGAATGATCATGCACTGATCACGTGGCTATCATGCACTGATCACGTGATTGATCATGCACTGATCACGTAATGTCATGCACTGATCACGTGGCTATCATGCACTGATCACGTGACTGATCATGCACTGATCACGGGACTGATCATGCACTGATCACGTGCTATCATGCACTGACACATGACTCATGCACTGATCACGTGGATGATCATGCACTGATCACGTGACTATCATGCACTGATCACGTGGCTATCATGCACTGATCACGTGGATATCATGCACTGATCACGTGGCTGATCACACACGATCACATGACTGATCATGCACTGATCACGTGGCTATCATGCACTGATCACGTGGCTGATCATGCAATGATCACGTAGCTATCATGTACTGATCACGTGACTGATCATGCACTGATCACGTAATTGATCATGCACTGATCACGTGGCTGATCATGCACTGATCACGTGACTGATCATGCACTGATCACGTGACTGATCATGCACTGATCACGTGGCTATCATGCACTGATCACGTGGCTGATCATGCACTGATCACGCAGCTATCATGCACTGGTCACGTGACTGATCATGCACTGATCACGTGGCTGATCATGCACTGATCACGTGACTGATCATGCACTGATCACGTGACTGATCATGCACTGATCACGTGGCTATCATGCACTGATCACGTGGCTGATCATGCACTGATCACGGCTACCATGTACTGGTCACGTGACTGATCATGCACTGATCACGTAATGATCATGCACTGATCACGTGGCTATCATGCACTGATCACGTGGCTGATCATGCACTGATCACGTGCCTGATCATGCACTGATCACATGACTGATCATGCACTGATCACGTGACTGATCATGCACTGATCACGTGGCTATCATGCACTACTCACGTGGCTGATCATGCAATGATCATGTAGCTACCATGTACTGGTCACGTGACTGATCATACACCCATCAGGTGACTGATCATGCACTGATCACGTGGCTATCATGCACTGATCACGTGGCTGATCATACACTGATCACCTGCCTGATCATGCACTGATCACGTGACTGATCATGCACTGATCACGTGGCAATCATGCACTGATCACGTGGCTGATCATGCACTGATCACGTGGCTATCATGCACTGATCACGTGGCTATCATGCACTGATCACGTGGCTGATCATGCACTGATACCGTGACTGAGCATGGACTGATCACATGACTATCATGTAGTGATCACGTGACTTAATGGCGCTGATCATGTGACTGATCATGCGCTGATCATGTTTGCTATCATACACTGATCATGTGCCTCTGGAGGCAATAAACAAAGAGCTGAGTAGGCATGAATCAAACAGTCAGCAGGCAATAATCATGGAACTCAGCTGTGAGGAATCATGCTGCTCAGCTGGCAATAATCAAGCAGCTGAGCAGGCAGGAATTACAGCACAGCTGGCAATTGTCAAGCAGATGACAGGCAGGAATCATGCAGCTCAGCTGGCAATTGTCAAGCAGATGAGCAGACAGTAATCACGCAGCTCAGCAGGCCCTGATCACGTGACTGAGCATGCACTGTTCACGTGGCTGATCATACACTGATCACGTGATTGATCATGCACTGATCACTTGGATATCATGCACTGATCACGTGGCTGATCATACACTGTTCACGTGTCTGACCATGCACTGATCACGTGGCTGATCATGCACTGATCACGTGACTGATCATGCACTGATCACGTGGCTGATCATGCACTGATCACGCAGCTACCATGCACTGGTCACATGACTGATCATGCACTGATCACGTGATTGATCATGCACTGATCACCTGGCTTATCATGCACTGATCATGTGACTGATCATGTGCTGATCATGTTTGGTGTCACACACTGATCATGTGCATCTGGAGGCAATGAACAAAGAGCTGAGTAGGCAGGAATCAGTCAGCAGGCTATAATCATGGAACTCAGCTCTGAGAAATCATGCTGCTCAGCTGGCAATAATCAAGTAGATGAGCAGGCAGGAATTATGCAGCACAGGTGGCAATAGTCAAGGAGATGACAGGCAGGAATCGTACAGCTCAGCTGGCAATTGTCAAGCAGATGAGCAGACAGTAATCACGCAGCTCAGCAGGCCCTGATCACGTGACTGAGCATGCACTGTTCACGTGGCTGATCACACACTATCACGTGAATGATCATGCACTGATCACGTGGCTATCATGCACTGATCACGTGATTGATCATGCACTGATCACGTAATTGTATGCACTGATCACGTGGCTATCATGCACTGATCACGTGACTGATCATGCACTGATCACGTAGCTATCATGCACTGATCACGTGGCTGATCATGCACTGATCACGGGACTGATCATGCACTGATCACGGCTATCATGCACTGATCACATGACTCCACATGCACTGATCACGTGGATGATCATGCACTGATCACGTGACTATCATGCACTGATCACGTGGCTATCATGCACTGATCACGTGGATATCATGCACTGATCACGTGGCTGATCACACACGACATGACTGATCATGCACTGATCACGTGGCTATCATGCACTGATCACGTGGCTGATCATGCAATGATCACGTAGCTACCATGTACTGGTCACGTGACTGATCATGCACTGATCACGTAATTGATCATGCACTGATCACGTGGCTGATCATGCACTGATCACGTGACTGATCATGCACTGATCACGTGACTGATCATGCACTGATCACGTGGCTATCATGCACTGCACATGTGGCTGATCATGCAATGATCACGCAGCTACCATGTACTGATCACGTGACTGATCATGCACTGATCACGTGGCTGATCATGCACTGATCACGTGACTGATCATGCACTGATCACGTGGCTATCATGCACTGATCACGTGGCTGATCATGCACTGATCACGCAGCTACATGCACTGATCACGTGACTGATCATGCACTGATCACGTAACTGATCATGCACTGATCACGTGGCTATCATGCACTGATCACGTGGCTGATCATGCACTGATCACGTGCCTGATCATGCACTGATCACGTGACTGATCATGCACTGATCACGTGGCTATCATGCACTGATCACGTGGCTGATCATGCAATGATCATGTAGCTACCATGTACTGATCACGTGACTGATCATACACTCATCAGGTGACTGATCATGCACTGATCACGTGGCTATCATGCACTGATCACGTGGCTGATCATGCACTGATCACGCCTGATCATGCACTGATCACGTGACTAATCATGCACTGATCACGTAGCAATCATGCACTGATCACCTGGCTGATCATGCACTGATCACGTGGCTATCATGCACTGATCACGTGGCTATCATGCACTGATCACGTGGCTGATCATGCACTGATACCGTGACTGAGCATGGACTGATCACATGACTATCATGTAGTGATCACGTGACTTAATGGCTGATCATGTGACTGATCATGCGCTGATCATGTTTGCTATCATACACTGATCATGTGCCTCTGGAGGCAATAAACAAAGAGCTGAGTAGGCATGAATCAAACAGTCAGCAGGCAATAATCATGGAACTCAGCTGTGAGGAATCATGCTGCTCAGCTGGCAATAATCAAGCAGCTGAGCAGGCAGGAATTACACAGCACAGCTGGCAATTGTCAAGCAGATGACAGGCAGGAATCATGCAGCTCAGCTGGCAATTGTCAAGCAGATGAGCAGACAGTAATCACGCAGCTCAGCAGGCCCTGATCACGTGACTGAGCATGCACTGTTCACGTGGCTGATCATACACTGATCACGTGACTGATCATGCACTGATCACTTGGATATCATGCACTGATCACGTGGCTGATCATACACTGTTCACGTGTCTGACATGCACTGATCACGTGGCTGATCATGCACTGATCACGTGATTGATCATGCACTGATCACGTGGCTGATCATGCACTGATCACGCAGCTACCATGCACTGGTCACATGACTGATCATGCACTGATCACGTAATTGATCATGCACTGATCACGTGGCTTATCATGCATTGATCATGTGACTGATCATGTGCTGATCATGTTTGGTGTCACACACTGATCATGTGCATCTGGAGGCAATGAACAAAGAGCTGAGTAGGCAGGAATCAGTCAGCAGGCTATAATCATGGAACTCAGCTCTGAGAAATCATGCTGCTCAGCTGGCAATAATCAAGTAGATGAGCAGGCAGGAATTATGCAGCACAGGTGGCAATAGTCAAGGAGATGACAGGCAGGAATCGTACAGCTCAGCTGGCAATTGTCAAGCAGATGAGCAGACAGTAATCACGCAGCTCAGCAGGCCCTGATCACGTGACTGAGCATGCACTGTTCACGTGGCTGATCACACACTATCACGTGAATGATCATGCACTGATCACGTGGCTCATGCACTGATCACGTGGCTGATCATGCACTGATCACGTGACTGATCATGCACTGATCACGTGGCTGATCATGCACTGATCACGTGGCTATCATGCACTGATCACGTGACTGATCATGCACTGATCACGTGGCTATCATGCATTGACTACATGACTGACATGCACTGATCACGTGGATGATCATGCACTGATCACGTGACTATCATGCACTGATCACGTGGCTATCATGCACTGATCACGTGGATATCATGCACTGATCACGTGGCTGATCACACACGATCACATGACTGATCATGCACTGATCACGTGGCTATCATGCACTGATCACGTGGCTGATCATGCAATGATCACGTAGCTATCATGTACTGATCACGTGACTGATCATGCACTGATCACGTAATTGATCATGCACTGATCACGTGGCTGATCATGCACTGATCACGTGACTGATCATGCACTGATCACGTGACTGATCATGCACTGATCACGTGGCTATCATGCACTGATCACGTGGCTGATCATGCAATGATCACGCAGCTACATGCACTGATCACGTGACTGATCATGCACTGATCACGTGGCTGATCATGCACTGATCACGTGACTGATCATGCACTGATCACGTGACTGATCATGCACTGATCACGTGGCTATCATGCACTGATCACGTGGCTGATCATGCACTGATCACGCAGCTATCATGCACTGGTCACGTGACTGATCATGCACTGATCACGTAATTGATCATGCACTGATCACGTGGCTATCATGCACTGATCACGTGGCTGATCATGCACTGATCACGTGCCTGATCATGCACTGATCACATGACTGATCATGCACTGATCACGTGACTGATCATGCACTGATCACGTGGCTATCATGCACTACTCACGTGGCTGATCATGCAATGATCATGTAGCTACCATGTACTGGTCACGTGACTGATCATACACCCATCAGGTGACTGATCATGCACTGATCACGTGGCTATCATGCACTGATCACGTGGCTGATCATGCACTGATCACCTGCCTGGTCATGCACTGATCACGTGACTAATCATGCACTGATCACGTAGCAATCATGCACTGATCACCTGGCTGATCATGCACTGATCACGTGGCTATCATGCAATGATCACGTGGCTATCATGCACTGATCACGTGGCTGATCATGCACTGATACCATGACTGAGCATGGACTGATCACATGACTATCATGTAGTGATCACGTGACTTAATGGGCTGATCATGTGACTGATCATGCGCTGATCATGTTTGCTATCATACACTGATCATGTGCCTCTGGAGGCAATAAACAAAGAGCTGAGTAGGCATGAATCAAACAGTCAGCAGGCAATAATCATGGAACTCAGCTGTGAGGAATCATGCTGCTCAGCTGGCAATAATCAAGCAGCTGAGCAGGCAGGAATTACACAGCACAGCTGGCAATTGTCAAGCAGATGACAGGCAGGAATCATGCAGCTCAGCTGGCAATTGTCAAGCAGATGAGCAGACAGTAATCACGCAGCTCAGCAGGCCCTGATCACGTGACTGAGCATGCACTGTTCACGTGGCTGATCATACACTGATCACGTGATTGATCATGCACTGATCACTTGGATATCATGCACTGATCACGTGGCTGATCATACACTGTTCACGTGTCTGACCATGCACTGATCACGTGGCTGATCATGCACTGATCACGTGACTGATCATGCACTGATCACGTGGCTGATCATGCACTGATCACGTGGCTACCATGCACTGGTCACATGACTGATCATGCACTGATCACGTGATTGATCATGCACTGATCACCTGGCTTATCATGCACTGATCATGTGACTGATCATGTGCTGATCATGTTTGGTGTCACACACTGATCATGTGCATCTGGAGGCAATGAACAAAGAGCTGAGTAGGCAGGAATCAGTCAGCAGGCTATAATCATGGAACTCAGCTCTGAGAAATCATGCTGCTCAGCTGGAATAATCAAGTAGATGAGCAGGCAGGAATTATGCAGCACAGGTGGCAATAGTCAAGGAGATGACAGGCAGGAATCGTACAGCTCAGCTGGCAATTGTCAAGCAGATGAGCAGACAGTAATCACGCAGCTCAGCAGGCCCTGATCACGTGACTGAGCATGCACTGTTCACGTGGCTGATCACACACTATCACGTGAATGATCATGCACTGATCACGTGGCTCATGCACTGATCACGTGATTGATCATGCACTGATCACGTACTGTATGCACTGATCACGTGGCTATCATGCACTGATCACGTGACTGATCATGCACTGATCACGTAGCTATCATGCACTGATCACGTGGCTGATCATACACTGATCACGGGACTGATCATGCACTGATCACGGCGCTATCATGCACTGACTACATGACTCCACATGCACTGATCACGTGGATGATCATGCACTGATCACGTGACTATCATGCACTGATCACGTGGCTATCATGCACTGATCACGTGGATATCATGCACTGATCACGTGGCTGATCACACGTATCACATGACTGATCATGCACTGATCACGTGGCTATCATGCACTGATCACGTGGCTGATCATGCAATGATCACGTAGCTACCATGCACTGGTCACGTGACTGATCATGCACTGATCACGTAATTGATCATGCACTGATCACGTGGCTGATCATGCACTGATCACGTGACTGATCATGCACTGATCACGTGACTGATCATGCACTGATCACGTGGCTATCATGCACTGATCATGTGGCTGATCATGCAATGATCACGCAGCTATCATGTACTGATCACGTGACTGATCATGCACTGATCACGTGGCTGATCATGCACTGATCACGTGACTGATCATGCACTGATCACGTGACTGATCATGCACTGATCACGTGGCTATCATGCACTGCTCATGTGACTGATCATGCACTGATCACGCAGCTACCATGTACTGATCACGTGACTGATCATGCACTGATCACGTGGCTGATCATGCACTGATCACGTGACTGATCATGCACTGATCACGTGACTGATCATGCACTGATCACGTGGCTATCATGCACTGATCACGTGGCTGATCATGCACTGATCACGCAGCTACCATGCACTGATCACGTGACTGATCATGCACTGATCACGTGACTGATCATGCACTGATCACGTGGCTATCATGCACTGATCACGTGGCTGATCATGCACTGATCACGTGGCTGATCATGCACTGATCACGTGACTGATCATGCACTGATCACGTGGCTATCATGCACTACTCACGTGGCTGATCATGCACTGATCATGTAGCTATCATGTACCGATCACGTGACTGATCATGCACTGATCACGTGGCTGATCATGCACTGATCACGTGGCTATCATGCACTGATCATGGCTGATCATGCACTGATCACCTGCCTGGTCATGCACTGATCACGTGACTGATCATGCACTGATCACGTAGCAATCATGCACTGATCACCTGGCTGATCATGCACTGATCACGTGGCTATCATGCACTGATCACGTGGCTATCATGCACTGATCACGTGGCTGATCATGCACTGATACCATGACTGAGCATGGACTGATCACATGACTATCATGTAGTGATCACGTGACTTAATGGGGCTGATCATGTGACTGATCATGCGCTGATCATGTTTGCTATCATACACTGATCATGTGCCTCTGGAGGCAATAAACAAAGAGCTGAGTAGGCATGAATCAAACAGTCAGCAGGCAATAATCATGGAACTCAGCTGTGAGGAATCATGCTGCTCAGCTGGCAATAATCAAGCAGCTGAGCAGGCAGGAATTACACAGCACAGCTGGCAATTGTCAAGCAGATGACAGGCAGGAATCATGCAGCTCAGCTGGCAATTGTCAAGCAGATGAGCAGACAGTAATCACGCAGCTCAGCAGGCCCTGATCACGTGACTGAGCATGCACTGTTCACGTGGCTGATCATACACTGATCACGTGATTGATCATGCACTGATCACTTGGATATCATGCACTGATCACGTGGCTGATCATACACTGTTCACGTGTCTGACCATGCACTGATCACGTGGCTGATCATGCACTGATCACGTGATTGATCATGCACTGATCACGTGGCTGATCATGCACTGATCACGCAGCTACCATGCACTGGTCACATGACTGATCATGCACTGATCACGTAATTGATCATGCACTGATCACCTGGCTTATCATGCATTGATCATGTGACTGATCATGTGCTGATCATGTTTGGTGTCACACACTGATCATGTGCATCTGGAGGCAATGAACAAAGAGCTGAGTAGGCAGGAATCAGTCAGCAGGCTATAATCATGGAACTCAGCTCTGAGAAATCATGCTGCTCAGCTGGAAATAATCAAGTAGATGAGCAGGCAGGAATTATGCAGCACAGGTGGCAATAGTCAAGGAGATGACAGGCAGGAATCGTACAGCTCAGCTGGCAATTGTCAAGCAGATGAGCAGACAGTAATCACGCAGCTCAGCAGGCCCTGATCACGTGACTGAGCATGCACTGTTCACGTGGCTGATCACACACTGATCACGTGAATGATCATGCACTGATCACGTGGCTATCATGCACTGATCACGTGGCTGATCATGCACTGATCACGTGACTGATCATGCACTGATCATGACTGATCATGCACTGATCACGTGGCTATCATGCACTGATCACGTGACTGATCATGCACTGATCACGGGCTATCATGCACTGACACATGACTGACATGCACTGATCACGTGGATGATCATGCACTGATCACGTGACTATCATGCACTGATCACGTGGCATCATGCACTGATCACGTGGATATCATGCACTGATCACGTGGCTGATCACACACGATCACATGACTGATCATGCACTGATCACGTGGCTATCATGCACTGATCACGTGGCTGATCATGCAATGATCACGTAGCTACCATGTACTGGTCACGTGACTGATCATGCACTGATCACGTAATTGATCATGCACTGATCACGTGGCTGATCATGCACTGATCACGTGACTGATCATGCACTGATCACGTGACTGATCATGCACTGATCACGTGGCTATCATGCACTGATCACGTGGCTGATCATGCAATGATCACGCAGCTACCATGTACTGGTCACGTGACTGATCATGCACTGATCACGTGGCTGATCATGCACTGATCACGTGACTGATCATGCACTGATCACGTGACTGATCATGCACTGATCACGTGGCTATCATGCACTGATCACGTGGCTGGTCATGCACTGATCACGCAGCTACCATGCACTGATCACGTGACTGATCATGCACTGATCACGTAATTGATCATGCACTGATCACGTGGCTATCATGCACTGATCACGTGGCTGATCATGCACTGATCACGTGCCTGGTCATGCACTGATCACATGACTGATCATGCACTGATCACGTGACTGATCATGCACTGATCACGTGGCTATCATGCACTACTCACGTGGCTGATCATGCAATGATCATGTAGCTACCATGTACTGGTCACGTGACTGATCATACACCCATCAGGTGACTGATCATGCACTGATCACGTGGCTATCATGCACTGATCACGTGGCTGATCATGCACTGATCACCTGCCTGGTCATGCACAGATCACGTGACTGATCATGAACTGATCACGTAGCAATCATGCACTGATCACCTGGCTGATCATGCACTGATCACGTGGCTATCATGCACTGATCACGTGGCTATCATGCACTGATCACGTGGCTGATCATGCACTGATACCATGACTGAGCATGGACTGATCACATGACTATCATGTAGTGATCACGTGACTTAATGGCGCTGATCATGTGACTGATCATGCGCTGATCATGTTTGCTATCATACACTGATCATGTGCCTCTGGAGGCAATAAACAAAGAGCTGAGTAGGCATGAATCAAACAGTCAGCAGGCAATAATCATGGAACTCAGCTGTGAGGAATCATGCTGCTCAGCTGGCAATAATCAAGCAGCTGAGCAGGCAGGAATTACACAGCACAGCTGGCAATTGTCAAGCAGATGACAGGCAGGAATCATGCAGCTCAGCTGGCAATTGTCAAGCAGATGAGCAGACAGTAATCACGCAGCTCAGCAGGCCCTGATCACGTGACTGAGCATGCACTGTTCACGTGGCTGATCATACACTGATCACGTGATTGATCATGCACTGATCACTTGGATATCATGCACTGATCACGTGGCTGATCATACACTGTTCACGTGTCTGACCATGCACTGATCACGTGGCTGATCATGCACTGATCACGTGATTGATCATGCACTGATCACGTGGCTGATCATGCACTGATCACGCAGCTACCATGTACTGGTCACATGACTGATCATGCACTGATCACGTAATTGATCATGCACTGATCACCTGGCTTATCATGCATTGATCATGTGACTGATCATGTGCTGATCATGTTTGGTGTCACACACTGATCATGTGCATCTGGAGGCAATGAACAAAGAGCTGAGTAGGCAGGAATCAGTCAGCAGGCTATAATCATGGAACTCAGCTCTGAGAAATCATGCTGCTCAGCTGGAAATAATCAAGTAGATGAGCAGGCAGGAATTATGCAGCACAGGTGGCAATAGTCAAGGAGATGACAGGCAGGAATCGTACAGCTCAGCTGGCAATTGTCAAGCAGATGAGCAGACAGTAATCACGCAGCTCAGCAGGCCCTGATCACGTGACTGAGCATGCACTGTTCACGTGGCTGATCACACACCTATCACGTGAATGATCATGCACTGATCACGTGGCTCTCATGCACTGATCACGTGATCATGCACTGATCACGTAATTGTATGCACTGATCACGTGGCTATCATGCACTGATCATGTGACTGATCATGCACTGATCACGTAGCTATCATGCACTGATCACTTGGCTGATCATACACTGATCACGGGACTGATCATGCACTGATCACGGCGCTATCATGCACTGACTACATGACTCCACATGTACTGATCTCGTGGATGATCATGCACTGATCACGTGACTATCATGCACTGATCACGTGGCTATCATGCACTGATCACGTGGATATCATGCACTGATCACGTGGCTGATCACACACGATCACATGACTGATCATGCACTGATCACGTGGCTATCATGCACTGATCACGTGGCTGATCATGCACTGATCACGTAGCTACCATGTACTGGTCACGTGACTGATCATGCACTGATCACGTAATTGATCATGCACTGATCATGTGGCTGATCATGCACTGATCACGTGACTGATCATGCACTGATCACGTGACTGATCATGCACTGATCACGTGGCTATCATGCACTGCTCATGTGGCTGATCATGCAATGATCACGCAGCTACCATGTACTGATCACGTGACTGATCATGCACTGATCACGTGGCTGATCATGCACTGATCACGTGACTGATCATGCACTGATCACGTGACTGATCATGCACTGATCACGTGGCTATCATGCACTGATCACGTGGCTGATCATGCACTGATCACGCAGCTACCATGCACTGATCACGTGACTGATCATGCACTGATCACGTGGCTGATCATGCACTGATCACGTGACTGATCATGCACTGATCACGTGACTGATCATGCACTGATCACGTGGCTATCATGCACTGATCACGGCTGATCATGCACTGATCACGCAGCTACCATGTACTGGTCACGTGACTGATCATGCACTGATCACGTAATTGATCATGCACTGATCACGTGGCTATCATGCACTGATCACATGGCTGGTCATACACTGATCACGGCCTGGTCATGCACTGATCACATGACTGATCATGCACTGATCACGTCACTGATCATGCACTGATCACGTGGCTATCATGCACTGATCACGGCTGATCATGCAATGATCACTGTAGCTACATGATCATCGTGACTGATCATGCACTGATCACGTGACTGATCATGCACTGATCACGTGGCTATCATGCACTGATCACGTGGCTGATCATGCACTGATCACGTGCCTGATCATGCACTGATCACGTGACTGATCATGCACTGATCACGTGGCAATCATGCACTGATCACGTGGCTGATCATGCACTGATCACGTGGCTATCATGCACTGATCATGGCTGATCATACACTGATCACGTGCCTGGTCATGCACTGATCACGTGACTGATCATGCACTGATCACGTAGCAATCATGCACTGATCACGTGGCTGATCATGCACTGATCACGTGGCTATCATGCACTGATCACGTGGCTATCATGCACTGATCACGTGGCTGATCATGCACTGATACCATGACTGAGCATGGACTGATCACATGACTATCATGTAGTGATCACGTGACTTAATGGGCTGATCATGTGACTGATCATGCGCTGATCATGTTTGCTATCATACACTGATCATGTGCCTCTGGAGGCAATAAACAAAGAGCTGAGTAGGCATGAATCAAACAGTCAGCAGGCAATAATCATGGAACTCAGCTGTGAGGAATCATGCTGCTCAGCTGGCAATAATCAAGCAGCTGAGCAGGCAGGAATTACACAGCACAGCTGGCAATTGTCAAGCAGATGACAGGCAGGAATCATGCAGCTCAGCTGGCAATTGTCAAGCAGATGAGCAGACAGTAATCACGCAGCTCAGCAGGCCCTGATCACGTGACTGAGCATGCACTGTTCACGTGGCTGATCATACACTGATCACGTGATTGATCATGCACTGATCACTTGGATATCATGCACTGATCACGTGGCTGATCATACACTGTTCACGTGTCTGACCATGCACTGATCACGTGGCTGATCATGCACTGATCACGTGATTGATCATGCACTGATCACGTGGCTGATCATGCACTGATCACGCAGCTACCATGTACTGGTCACATGACTGATCATGCACTGATCACGTAATTGATCATGCACTGATCACCTGGCTTATCATGCATTGATCATGTGACTGATCATGTGCTGATCATGTTTGGTGTCACACACTGATCATGTGCATCTGGAGGCAATGAACAAAGAGCTGAGTAGGCAGGAATCAGTCAGCAGGCTATAATCATGGAACTCAGCTCTGAGAAATCATGCTGCTCAGCTGGAAATAATCAAGTAGATGAGCAGGCAGGAATTATGCAGCACAGGTGGCAATAGTCAAGGAGATGACAGGCAGGAATCGTACAGCTCAGCTGGCAATTGTCAAGCAGATGAGCAGACAGTAATCACGCAGCTCAGCAGGCCCTGATCACGTGACTGAGCATGCACTGTTCACGTCTGATCACACACCTATCACGTGAATGATCATGCACTGATCACGTGGCTCTCATGCACTGATCACGCGCATGCACTGATCACGTAATTGTCATGCACTGATCACGTGGCTATCATGCACTGATCATGTGACTGATCATGCACTGATCACGTAGCTATCATGCACTGATCACGTGGCTGATCATACACTCATCACGGGACTGATCATGCACTGATCACGGCGCTATCATGCATTGACTACATGACTCCACATGCACTGATCACGTGGATGATCATGCACTGATCACGTGACTATCATGCACTAATCACGTGGCTATCATGCACTGATCAGGTGGATATCATGCACTGATCACGTGGCTGATCACACACGATCACATGACTGATCATGCACTGATCACGTGGCTATCATGCACTGATCACGTGGCTGATCATGCAATGATCACGTAGCTACCATGTACTGGTCACGTGACTGATCATGCACTGATCACGTAATTGATCATGCACTGATCATGTGGCTGATCATGCACTGATCACGTGACTGATCATGCACTGATCACGTGACTGATCATGCACTGATCACGTGGCTATCATGCACTGCTCATGTGGCTGATCATGCAATGATCACGCAGCTACCATGTACTGGTCACGTGACTGATCATGCACTGATCATGTGGCTGATCATGCACTGATCACGTGACTGATCATGCACTGATCACGTGGCTATCATGCACTGATCACGTGGCTGGTCATGCACACTGATCACGCAGCTACCATGTACTGGTCACGTGACTGATCATGCACTGATCATGTAATTGATCATGCACTGATCACGTGGCTATAATGCACTGATCACATGGCTGGTCATACACTGATCACGTGCCTGGTCATGCACTGATCACATGACTGATCATGCACTGATCACGTGGCTATCATGCACTACTCACGTGGCTGATCATGCAATGATCATGTAGCTACCATGTACTGGTCACGTGACTGATCATACACCCATCAGGTGACTGATCATGCACTGATCACGTGGCTATCATGCACTGATCATGTGGCTGATCATGCACTGATCACCTGCCTGGTCATGCACAGATCACGTGACTAATCATGAACTGATCACGTAGCAATCATTCACTGATCACCTGGCTGATCATGCACTGATCACGTGGCTATCATGCAATGATCACGTGGCTATCATGCACTGATCACGTGTCTGATCATGCACTGATACCATGACTGAGCATGGACTGATCACATGACTATCATGTAGTGATCACGTGACTTAATGGGGCTGATCATGTGACTGATCATGCGCTGATCATGTTTGCTATCATACACTGATCATGTGCCTCTGGAGGCAATAAACAAAGAGCTGAGTAGGCATGAATCAAACAGTCAGCAGGCAATAATCATGGAACTCAGCTGTGAGGAATCATGCTGCTCAGCTGGCAATAATCAAGCAGCTGAGCAGGCAGGAATTACACAGCACAGCTGGCAATTGTCAAGCAGATGACAGGCAGGAATCATGCAGCTCAGCTGGCAATTGTCAAGCAGATGAGCAGACAGTAATCACGCAGCTCAGCAGGCCCTGATCACGTGACTGAGCATGCACTGTTCACGTGGCTGATCATACACTGATCACGTGATTGATCATGCACTGATCACTTGGATATCATGCACTGATCACGTGGCTGATCATACACTGTTCACGTGTCTGACCATGCACTGATCACGTGGCTGATCATGCACTGATCACGTGATTGATCATGCACTTATCACGTGGCTGATCATGCACTGATCACGCAGCTACCATGCACTGGTCACATGACTGATCATGCACTGATCACGTAATTGATCATGCACTGATCACCTGGCTTATCATGCATTGATCATGTGACTGATCATGTGCTGATCATGTTTGGTGTCACACACTGATCATGTGCATCTGGAGGCAATGAACAAAGAGCTGAGTAGGCAGGAATCAGTCAGCAGGCTATAATCATGGAACTCAGCTCTGAGAAATCATGCTGCTCAGCTGGAAATAATCAAGTAGATGAGCAGGCAGGAATTATGCAGCACAGGTGGCAATAGTCAAGGAGATGACAGGCAGGAATCGTACAGCTCAGCTGGCAATTGTCAAGCAGATGAGCAGACAGTAATCACGCAGCTCAGCAGGCCCTGATCACGTGACTGAGCATGCACTGTTCACGTCGCTGATCACACACCTATCATGTGAATGATCATGCACTGATCACGTGGCTCTCATGCACTGATCACGTGGCTCATGCACTGATCACGTGATTGATCATGCACTGATCACGTGACTGATCATGCACTGATCACGTGGCTATCATGCACTGATCACGTGACTGATCATGCACTGATCACGGCGCTATCATGCATTGACTACATGACTCCACATGCACTGATCACGTGGATGATCATGCACTGATCACGTGACTATCATGCACTGATCACGTGGCTATCATGCACTGATCAGGTGGATATCATGCACTGATCACGTGGCTGATCACACACGATCACATGACTGATCATGCACTGATCACGTGGCTATCATGCACTGATCACGTGGCTGATCATGCAATGATCACGTAGCTACCATGTACTGGTCACGTGACTGATCATGCACTGATCACGTAATTGATCATGCACTGATCATGTGGCTGATCATGCACTGATCACGTGACTGATCATGCACTGATCACGTGACTGATCATGCACTGATCACGTGGCTATCATGCACTGCTAATGTGGCTGATCATGAAATGATCACGCAGCTACCATGTACTGGTCACGTGACTGATCATGCACTGATCATGTGGCTGATCATGCACTGATCACGTGACTGATCATGCACTGATCACGTGACTGATCATGCACTGATCACGTGGCTATCATGCACTGATCACGTGGCTGATCATACACTGATCACGCAGCTACCATGTACTGGTCACGTGACTGATCATGCACTGATCATGTAATTGATCATGCACTGATCACGTGGCTATCATGCACTGATCACATGGCTGGTCATGCACTGATCACGTGCCTGGTCATGCACAGATTACATGACTGATCATGCACTGATCACGTCACTGATCATGCACTGATCACGTGGCTATCATGCACTACTCACGTGGCTATCATGCAATGATCATGTAGCTACCATGTACCGGTCACGTGACTGATCATACACCCATCAGGTGACTGATCATGCACTGATCACGTGGCTATCATGCACTGATCATGTGGCTGATCATGCACTGATCACCTGCCTGGTCATGCACAGATCACGTGACTAATCATGAACTGATCACGTAGCAATCATGCACTGATCACCTGGCTGATCATGCACTGATCACGTGGCTATCATGCACTGATCACGTGGCTATCATGCACTGATCACGTGGCTGATCATGCACTGATACCATGACTGAGCATGGACTGATCACATGACTATCATGTAGTGATCACGTGACTTAATGGCGCTGATCATGTGACTGATCATGCGCTGATCATGTTTGCTATCATACACTGATCATGTGCCTCTGGAGGCAATAAACAAAGAGCTGAGTAGGCATGAATCAAACAGTCAGCAGGCAATAATCATGGAACTCAGCTGTGAGGAATCATGCTGCTCAGCTGGCAATAATCAAGCAGCTGAGCAGGCAGGAATTACACAGCACAGCTGGCAATTGTCAAGCAGATGACAGGCAGGAATCATGCAGCTCAGCTGGCAATTGTCAAGCAGATGAGCAGACAGTAATCACGCAGCTCAGCAGGCCCTGATCACGTGACTGAGCATGCACTGTTCACCTGGCTGATCATACACTGATCACGTGATTGATCATGCACTGATCACTTGGATATCATGCACTGATCACGTGGCTGATCATACACTGTTCACGTGTCTGACCATGCACTGATCACGTGGCTGATCATGCACTGAACACGTGATTGATCATGCACTGATCACGTGGCTGATCATGCACTGATCACGAGCTACCATGTACTGGTCACATGACTGATCATGCACTGATCACGTAATTGATCATGCACTGATCACCTGGCTTATCATGCATTGATCATGTGACTGATCATGTGCTGATCATGTTTGGTGTCACACACTGATCATGTGCATCTGGAGGCAATGAACAAAGAGCTGAGTAGGCAGGAATCAGTCAGCAGGCTATAATCATGGAACTCAGCTCTGAGAAATCATGCTGCTCAGCTGGAAATAATCAAGTAGATGAGCAGGCAGGAATTATGCAGCACAGGTGGCAATAGTCAAGGAGATGACAGGCAGGAATCGTACAGCTCAGCTGGCAATTGTCAAGCAGATGAGCAGACAGTAATCACGCAGCTCAGCAGGCCCTGATCACGTGACTGAGCATGCACTGTTCACGTGGCTGATCACACACCTATCACGTGAATGATCATGCACTGATCACGTGGCTCATGCACTGATCACGTGATTGATCATGCACTGATCACGTAATTGTATGCACTGATCACGTGGCTATCATGCACTGATCATGACTGATCATGCACTGATCACGTGCTATCATGCACTGATCACGTGGCTGATCATACACTCATCACGGGACTGATCATGCACTGATCACGGCGCTATCATGCATTGACTACATGACTCCACATGCACTGATCACGTGGATGATCATGCACTGATCACGTGACTATCATGCACTGATCACGTGGCTATCATGCACTGATCAGGTGGATATCATGCACTGATCACGTGGCTGATCACACACGTATCACATGACTGATCATGCACTGATCACGTGGCTATCATGCACTGATCACGTGGCTGATCATGCACTGATCACGTAGCTACCATGCACTGGTCACGTGACTGATCATGCACTGATCACGTAATTGACCATGCACTGATCATGTGGCTGATCATGCACTGATCACGTGGCTGATCATGCACTGATCACGTGACTGATCATGCACTGATCACGTGGCTATCATGCACTGCTCACGTGGCTGATCATGAAATGATCACGCAGCTACCATGTACTGGTCACGTGACTGATCATGCACTGATCACGTGGCTGATCATGCACTGATCACGTGACTGATCATGCACTGATCACGTGACTGATCATGCACTGATCACGTGGCTATCATGCACTGATCACGTGGCTGATCATGCACTGATCACGCAGCTACCATGCACTGATCACGTGACTGATCATGCACTGATCACGTGGCTGATCATGCACTGATCACGTGACTGATCATGCACTGATCACGTGACTGATCATGCACTGATCACGTGGCTATCATGCACTGATCACGTGGCTGATCATGCACTGATCACGCAGCTATCATGCACTGGTCACGTGACTGATCATGCACTGATCATGTAATTGATCATGCACTGATCACGTGGCTATCATGCACTGATCACGTGGCTGATCATACACTGATCACGTGCCTGGTCATGCACTGATCACGTGACTGATCATGCACTGATCACGTGACTGATCATGCACTGATCACGTGGCTATCATGCACTATCACGTGGCTGATCATGCACTGATCACGTAGCTATCATGTACTGATCACGTGACTGATCATGCACTGATCACGTGACTGATCATGCACTGATCACGTGGCTATCATGCACTGATCACGTGGCTGATCATGCACTGATCACGTGCCTGATCATGCACTGATCACGTGACTGATCATGCACTGATCACGTGGCAATCATGCACTGATCACGTGGCTGATCATGCACTGATCACGTGGCTGATCATGCACTGATCACGTGGCTGATCATGCACTGATCACGTGCCTGATCATGCACTGATCACGTGACTGATCATGCACTGATCACGTGGCAATCATGCACTGATCACGTGGCTGATCATGCACTGATCACGTGGCTATCATGCACTGATCACGTGGCTATCATGCACTGATCACGTGGCTGATCATGCACTGATACCGTGACTGAGCATGGACTGATCACATGACTATCATGTAGTGATCACGTGACTTAATGGCGCTGATCATGTGACTGATCATGCGCTGATCATGTTTGCTATCATACACTGATCATGTGCCTCTGGAGGCAATAAACAAAGAGCTGAGTAGGCATGAATCAAACAGTCAGCAGGCAATAATCATGGAACTCAGCTGTGAGGAATCATGCTGCTCAGCTGGCAATAATCAAGCAGCTGAGCAGGCAGGAATTACACAGCACAGCTGGCAATTGTCAAGCAGATGACAGGCAGGAATCATGCAGCTCAGCTGGCAATTGTCAAGCAGATGAGCAGACAGTAATCACGCAGCTCAGCAGGCCCTGATCACGTGACTGAGCATGCACTGTTCACGTGGCTGATCATACACTGATCACGTGATTGATCATGCACTGATCACTTGGATATCATGCACTGATCACGTGGCTGATCATACACTGTTCACGTGTCTGACCATGCACTGATCACGTGGCTGATCATGCACTGATCACGTGATTGATCATGCACTGATCACGTGGCTGATCATGCACTGATCACGCAGCTACCATGCACTGGTCACATGACTGATCATGCACTGATCACGTGATTGATCATGCACTGATCACCTGGCTTATCATGCACTGATCATGTGACTGATCATGTGCTGATCATGTTTGGTGTCACACACTGATCATGTGCATCTGGAGGCAATGAACAAAGAGCTGAGTAGGCAGGAATCAGTCAGCAGGCTATAATCATGGAACTCAGCTCTGAGAAATCATGCTGCTCAGCTGGAATAATCAAGTAGATGAGCAGGCAGGAATTATGCAGCACAGGTGGCAATAGTCAAGCAGATGACAGGCAGGAATCGTACAGCTCAGCTGGCAATTGTCAAGCAGATGAGCAGACAGTAATCACGCAGCTCAGCAGGCCCTGATCACGTGACTGAGCATGCACTGTTCACGTCGCTGATCACACACCTATCATGTGAATGATCATGCACTGATCACGTGGCTCATGCACTGATCACGTGATTGATCATGCACTGATCACGTAATTGTCATGCACTGATCACGTGGCTATCATGCACTGATCACGTGACTGATCATGCACTGATCACGTAGCTATCATGCACTGATCACTGGCTGATCATGCACTGATCACGGGACTGATCGTGCACTGATCACGGCGCTATCATGCACTGACTACATGACTCCACATGCACTGATCACGTGGCTGATCATGCACTGATCACGTGACTATCATGCACTGATCACGTGGCTATCATGCACTGATCAGGTGGATATCATGCACTGATCACGTGGCTGATCACACACGTATCACGTGACTGATCATGCACTGATCACGTGGCTATCATGCACTGATCACGTGGCTGATCATGCACTGATCACGTAGCTACCATGCACTGGTCACGTGACTGATCATGCACTGATCACGTAACTGATCATGCACTGATCATGTGGCTGATCATGCACTGATCACGTGACTGATCATGCACTGATCACGTGACTGATCATGCACTGATCACGTGGCTATCATGCACTGATCTGATCATGCATGATCACTGATCACGTGACTGATCATGCACTGATCATGATCATGGCTGATCATGCACTGATCACGTGACTGATCATGCACTGATCACGTGGCTATCATGCACTGATCACGTGACTGATCATGCACTGATCATGTGATCATGATCATGCACTGATCACGTGACTGATCATGCACTGATCACGTGACTGATCATGCACTGATCACGTGGCTATCATGCACTGATCACGTGGCTGATCATGCACTGATCACGCAGCTATCATGCACTGATCACGTGACTGATCATGCACTGATCACGTGACTGATCATGCACTGATCACGTGGCTATCATGCACTGATCACGTGGCTGATCATGCACTGATCACGTGCCTGATCATGCACTGATCACATGACTGATCATGCACTGATCACGTGACTGATCATGCACTGATCACGTGGCTATCATGCACTATCACGTGGCTGATCATGCAATGATCATGTAGCTACCATGTACTGGTCACGTGACTGATCATGCACTGATCACGTGACTGATCATGCACTGATCACGTGGCTATCATGCACTGATCACGTGGCTGATCATGCACTGATCACGTGCCTGATCATGCACTGATCACGTGACTGATCATGCACTGATCACGTGGCATCATGCACTGATCACGTGGCTGATCATGCACTGATCACGTGGCTGATCATGCACTGATCACGTGGCTGATCATGCACTGATCACGTGACTGATCATGCACTGATCACGTGACTGATCATGCACTGATCACGTGGCTATCATGCACTGATCACGTGGCTGATCATGCACTGATCACGTGGCTGATCATGCACTGATCACGTGGCTATCATGCACTGATCACGTGGCTGATCATGCACTGATCACGCAGCTATCATGCACTGATCACGTGACTGATCATGCACTGATCACGTAACTGATCATGCACTGATCACGTGGCTATCATGCACTGATCACGTGGCTGATCATGCACTGATCACGTGCCTGATCATGCACTGATCACATGACTGATCATGCACTGATCACGTGACTGATCATGCACTGATCACGTGGCTATCATGCACTACTCACGTGGCTGATCATGCAATGATCATGCTACCATGTACTGGTCACGTGACTGATCATGCACTGATCACGTGACTGATCATGCACTGATCACGTGGCTATCATGCACTGATCACGTGGCTGATCATGCACTGATCACGTGCCTGATCATGCACTGATCACGTGACTGATCATGCACTGATCACGTAGCAATCATGCACTGATCACGTGGCTGATCATGCACTGATCACGTGGCTATCATGCACTGATCACGTGGCTATCATGCACTGATCACGTGGCTGATCATGCACTGATACCATGACTGAGCATGGACTGATCACATGACTATCATGTAGTGATCACGTGACTTAATGGCGCTGATCATGTGACTGATCATGCGCTGATCATGTTTGCTATCATACACTGATCATGTGCCTCTGGAGGCAATAAACAAAGAGCTGAGTAGGCATGAATCAAACAGTCAGCAGGCAATAATCATGGAACTCAGCTGTGAGGAATCATGCTGCTCAGCTGGCAATAATCAAGCAGCTGAGCAGGCAGGAATTACAGCACAGCTGGCAATTGTCAAGCAGATGACAGGCAGGAATCATGCAGCTCAGCTGGCAATTGTCAAGCAGATGAGCAGACAGTAATCACGCAGCTCAGCAGGCCCTGATCACGTGACTGAGCATGCACTGTTCACGTGGCTGATCATACACTGATCACGTGATTGATCATGCACTGATCACTTGGATATCATGCACTGATCACGTGGCTGATCATACACTGTTCACGTGTCTGACCATGCACTGATCACGTGGCTGATCATGCACTGATCACGTGACTGATCATGCACTGATCACGTGGCTGATCATGCACTGATCACGCAGCTATCATGTACTGGTCACATGACTGATCATGCACTGATCACGTAATTGATCATGCACTGATCACGTGGCTTATCATGCATTGATCATGTGACTGATCATGTGCTGATCATGTTTGGTGTCACACACTGATCATGTGCATCTGGAGGCAATGAACAAAGAGCTGAGTAGGCAGGAATCAGTCAGCAGGCTATAATCATGGAACTCAGCTCTGAGAAATCATGCTGCTCAGCTGGCAATAATCAAGTAGATGAGCAGGCAGGAATTATGCAGCACAGGTGGCAATAGTCAAGCAGATGACAGGCAGGAATCGTACAGCTCAGCTGGCAATTGTCAAGCAGATGAGCAGACAGTAATCACGCAGCTCAGCAGGCCCTGATCACGTGACTGAGCATGCACTGATCACGTGGCTGATCACACACTGATCACGTGAATGATCATGCACTGATCACGTGGCTATCATGCACTGATCACGTGATTGATCATGCACTGATCACGTAATTGATCATGCACTGATCACGTGGCTATCATGCACTGATCATGTGACTGATCATGCACTGATCACGGCTATCATGCACTGATCACGTGGCTGATCATGCACTGATCACGTGGACTGATCATGCACTGATCACGTGCTATCATGCACTGATACATGACTGACATGCACTGATCACGTGGCTGATCATGCACTGATCACGTGACTATCATGCACTGATCACGTGGCTATCATGCACTGATCACGTGGCTATCATGCACTGATCACGTGGCTGATCACACACTGATCACGTGACTGATCATGCACTGATCACGTGGCTATCATGCACTGATCACGTGGCTGATCATGCAATGATCACGTAGCTACCATGTACTGGTCACGTGACTGATCATGCACTGATCACGTAACTGATCATGCACTGATCACGTGGCTGATCATGCACTGATCACGTGACTGATCATGCACTGATCACGTGACTGATCATGCACTGATCACGTGGCTATCATGCACTGATCACGTGGCTGATCATGCACATCACGTGGCTATCATGCACTGATCACGTGACTGATCATGCACTGATCACGTGGCTGATCATGCACTGATCACGTGACTGATCATGCACTGATCACGTGGCTATCATGCACTGATCACGTGGCTATCATGCACTGATCACGTGGCTGATCATGCACTGATACCATGACTGAGCATGGACTGATCACATGACTATCATGTAGTGATCACGTGACTTAATGGCGCTGATCATGTGACTGATCATGCGCTGATCATGTTTGCTATCATACACTGATCATGTGCCTCTGGAGGCAATAAACAAAGAGCTGAGTAGGCATGAATCAAACAGTCAGCAGGCAATAATCATGGAACTCAGCTGTGAGGAATCATGCTGCTCAGCTGGCAATAATCAAGCAGCTGAGCAGGCAGGAATTACACAGCACAGCTGGCAATTGTCAAGCAGATGACAGGCAGGAATCATGCAGCTCAGCTGGCAATTGTCAAGCAGATGAGCAGACAGTAATCACGCAGCTCAGCAGGCCCTGATCACGTGACTGAGCATGCACTGTTCACGTGGCTGATCATACACTGATCACGTGATTGATCATGCACTGATCACTTGGATATCATGCACTGATCACGTGGCTATTCATACACTGTTCACGTGTCTGACCATGCACTGATCACGTGGCTGATCATGCACTGATCACGTGATTGATCATGCACTTATCACGTGGCTGATCATGCACTGATCACGTGGCTACATGCACTGGTCACGTGACTGATCATGCACTGATCACGTAATTGATCATGCACTGATCACGTGGCTTATCATGCATTGATCATGTGACTGATCATGTGCTGATCATGTTTGGTGTCACACACTGATCATGTGCATCTGGAGGCAATGAACAAAGAGCTGAGTAGGCAGAAATCAGTCAGCAGGCTATAATCATGGAACTCAGCTCTGAGAAATCATGCTGCTCAGCTGGAAATAATCAAGTAGATGAGCAGGCAGGAATTATGCAGCACAGGTGGCAATAGTCAAGGAGATGACAGGCAGGAATCGTACAGCTCAGCTGGCAATTGTCAAGCAGATGAGCAGACAGTAATCACGCAGCTCAGCAGGCCCTGATCACGTGACTGAGCATGCACTGTTCACGTGGCTGATCACACACCTATCACGTGAATGATCATGCACTGATCACGTGGCTATCATGCACTGATCACGTGATTGATCATGCACTGATCACGTAATTGTATGCACTGATCACGTGGCTATCATGCACTGATCATGTGACTGATCATGCACTGATCACGTGCTATCATGCACTGATCACGTGGCTGATCATACACTGATCACGGGACTGATCATGCACTGATCACGGCGCTATCATGCACTGATCACATGACTCCACATGCACTGATCACGTGGATGATCATGCACTGATCACGTGACTATCATGCACTGATCACGTGGCTATCATGCACTGATCAGGTGGATATCATGCACTGATCACGTGGCTGATCACACACGTATCACATGACTGATCATGCACTGATCACGTGGCTATCATGCACTGATCACGTGGCTGATCATGCAATGATCACGTAGCTACCATGTACTGATCACGTGACTGATCATGCAATGATCACGTAATTGATCATGCACTGATCATGTGGCTGATCATGCACTGATCACGTGACTGATCATGCACTGATCACGTGACTGATCATGCACTGATCACGTGGCTATCATGCACTGCTAATGTGGCTGATCATGCAATGATCACGCAGCTACCATGTACTGGTCACGTGACTGATCATGCACTGATCACGTGGCTGATCATGCACTGATCACGTGACTGATCATGCACTGATCACGTGGCTATCATGCACTGATCACGTGGCTGATCATGCACTGATCACGCAGCTACCATGCACTGGTCACGTGACTGATCATGCACTGATCATGTAATTGATCATGCACTGATCACGTGGCTATCATGCACTGATCACGTGGCTGGTCATGCACTGATCACGTGCCTGATCATGCACTGATCACGTGACTGATCATGCACTGATCACGTGGCTATCATGCACTACTCACGTGGCTGATCATGCAATGATCATGTAGCTACCATGTACTGATCACGTGACTGATCATGCACCCATCAGGTGACTGATCATGCACTGATCACGTGGCTATCATGCACTGATCATGTGGCTGATCATGCACTGATCACCTGCCTGGTCATGCACCCATCACATGACTAATCATGAACTGATCACGTAGCAATCATTCACTGATCACCTGGCTGATCATGCACTGATCACGTGGCTATCATGCACTGATCACGTGGCTATCATGCACTGATCACGTGTCTGATCATGCACTGATACCATGACTGAGCATGGACTGATCACATGACTATCATGTAGTGATCACGTGACTTAATGGCGCTGATCATGTGACTGATCATGCGCTGATCATGTTTGCTATCATACACTGATCATGTGCCTCTGGAGGCAATAAACAAAGAGCTGAGTAGGCATGAATCAAACAGTCAGCAGGCAATAATCATGGAACTCAGCTGTGAGGAATCATGCTGCTCAGCTGGCAATAATCAAGCAGCTGAGCAGGCAGGAATTACACAGCACAGCTGGCAATTGTCAAGCAGATGACAGGCAGGAATCATGCAGCTCAGCTGGCAATTGTCAAGCAGATGAGCAGACAGTAATCACGCAGCTCAGCAGGCCCTGATCACGTGACTGAGCATGCACTGTTCACGTGGCTGATCATACACTGATCACGTGATTGATCATGCACTGATCACTTGGATATCATGCACTGATCACGTGGCTGATCATACACTGTTCACGTGTCTGACCATGCACTGATCACGTGGCTGATCATGCACTGATCACGTGATTGATCATGCACTGATCACGTGGCTGATCATGCACTGATCACGCAGCTACCATGCACTGGTCACATGACTGATCATGCACTGATCACGTAATTGATCATGCACTGATCACCTGGCTTATCATGCATTGATCATGTGACTGATCATGTGCTGATCATGTTTGGTGTCACACACTGATCATGTGCATCTGGAGGCAATGAACAAAGAGCTGAGTAGGCAGGAATCAGTCAGCAGGCTATAATCATGGAACTCAGCTCTGAGAAATCATGCTGCTCAGCTGGAAATAATCAAGTAGATGAGCAGGCAGGAATTATGCAGCACAGGTGGCAATAGTCAAGGAGATGACAGGCAGGAATCGTACAGCTCAGCTGGCAATTGTCAAGCAGATGAGCAGACAGTAATCACGCAGCTCAGCAGGCCCTGATCACGTGACTGAGCATGCACTGTTCACGTCGCTGATCACACACCTATCACGTGAATGATCATGCACTGATCACGTGGCTCTCATGCACTGATCACGTGGCTGATCATGCACTGATCACGTGATTGATCATGCACTGATCACGTGACTGATCATGCACTGATCACGTGGCTATCATGCACTGATCACGTGACTGATCATGCACTGATCACGGCGCTATCATGCATTGACTACATGACTCCACATGCACTGATCACGTGGATGATCATGCACTGATCACGTGACTATCATGCACTAATCACGTGGCTATCATGCACTGATCAGGTGGATATCATGCACTGATCACGTGGCTGATCACACACGTATCACATGACTGATCATGCACTGATCACGTGGCTATCATGCACTGATCACGTGGCTGATCATGCAATGATCACGTAGCTACCATGTACTGGTCACGTGACTGATCATGCAATGATCACGTAATTGATCATGCACTGATCATGTGGCTGATCATGCACTGATCACGTGACTGATCATGCACTGATCACGTGACTGATCATGCACTGATCACGTGGCTATCATGCACTGCTAATGTGGCTGATCATGAAATGATCACGCAGCTACCATGTACTGGTCACGTGACTGATCATGCACTGATCATGGCTGATCATGCACTGATCACGTGACTGATCATGCACTGATCACGTGACTGATCATGCACTGATCACGTGGCTATCATGCACTGATCACTTGGCTGGTCATACACTGATCACGCAGCTACCATGTACTGGTCACGTGACTGATCATGCACTGATGATGTAATTGATCATGCACTGATCACGTGGCTATCATGCACTGATCACATGGCTGGTCATACACTGATCACGTGCCTGGTCATGCACTGATTACATGACTGATCATGCACTGATCACGTCACTGATCATGCACTGATCACGTGGCTATCATGCACTACTCACGTGGCTGATCATGCAATGATCATGTAGCTACCATGTACCGGTCACGTGACTGATCATACACCCATCAGGTGACTGATCATGCACTGATCACGTGGCTATCATGCACTGATCATGTGGCTGGTCATGCACTGATCACCTGCCTGGTCATGCACAGATCACGTGACTAATCATGAACTGATCACGTAGCAATCATTCACTGATCACCTGGCTGATCATGCACTGATCACGTGGCTATCATGCAATGATCACGTGGCTATCATGCACTGATCACGTGTCTGATCATGCACTGATACCATGACTGAGCATGGACTGATCACATGACTATCATGTAGTGATCACGTGACTTAATGGCGCTGATCATGTGACTGATCATGCGCTGATCATGTTTGCTATCATACACTGATCATGTGCCTCTGGAGGCAATAAACAAAGAGCTGAGTAGGCATGAATCAAACAGTCAGCAGGCAATAATCATGGAACTCAGCTGTGAGGAATCATGCTGCTCAGCTGGCAATAATCAAGCAGCTGAGCAGGCAGGAATTACACAGCACAGCTGGCAATTGTCAAGCAGATGACAGGCAGGAATCATGCAGCTCAGCTGGCAATTGTCAAGCAGATGAGCAGACAGTAATCACGCAGCTCAGCAGGCCCTGATCACGTGACTGAGCATGCACTGTTCACCTGGCTGATCATACACTGATCACGTGATTGATCATGCACTGATCACGTGGCTATCATGCACTGATCACGTGGCTGATCATACACTGTTCACGTGTCTGACCATGCACTGATCACGTGGCTGATCATGCACTGAACACGTGATTGAACATGCACTTATCACGTGGCTGATCATGCAGTGATCACGCAGCTACCATGTACTGGTCACATGACTGATCATGCACTGATCACGTAATTGATCATGCACTGATCACCTGGCTTATCATGCATTCATCATGTGACTGATCATGTGCTGATCATGTTTGGTGTCACACACTGATCATGTGCATCTGGAGGCAATGAACAAAGAGCTGAGTAGGCAGGAATCAGTCAGCAGGCTATAATCATGGAACTCAGCTCTGAGAAATCATGCTGCTCAGCTGGAAATAATCAAGTAGATGAGCAGGCAGGAATTATGCAGCACAGGTGGCAATAGTCAAGGAGATGACAGGCAGGAATCGTACAGCTCAGCTGGCAATTGTCAAGCAGATGAGCAGACAGTAATCACGCAGCTCAGCAGGCCCTGATCACGTGACTGAGCATGCACTGTTCACGTCGCTGATCACACACCTATCATGTGAATGATCATGCACTGATCACGTGGCTCTCATGCACTGATCACGTGATTGATCATGCACTGATCACGTAATTGTATGCACTGCTCACGTGGCTATCATGCACTGATCATGTGACTGATCATGCACTGATCACGTAGCTATCTTGCACTGATCACTTGGCTGATCATACACTCATCACGGGACTGATCGTGCACTGATCACGGCGCTATCAGGCATTGACTACATGACTCCACATGCACTGATCACGTGGATGATCATGCACTGATCACGTGATTATCATGCACTAATCACGTGGCTATCATTCACTGATCAGGTGGATATCATGCACTGATCACGTGGCTGATCACACACGTATCACATGACTGATCATGCACTGATCACGTGGCTATCATGTACTGATCACGTGGCTGATCATGCACTGATCACGTAGCTACCATGTACTGGTCACGTGACTGATCATGCACTGATCACGTAATTGATCATGCACTGATCATGTGGCTGATCATGCACTGATCACGTGACTGATCATGCACTGATCACGTGACTGATCAAGCACTGATCACGTGGCTATCATGCACTGCTCATGTGGCTGATCATGCAATGATCACGCAGCTACCATGTACTGGTCACGTGACTGATCATGCACTGATCATGTGGCTGATCAGGCACTGATCACGTGACTGATCATGCACTGATCACGTGACTGATCAAGCACTGATCACGTGGCTATCATGCACTGCTAATGTGACTGATCATGCACTGATCACGCAGCTACCATGTACTGGTCACGTGACTGATCATGCACTGATCACGTGGCTGATCATGCACTGATCACGTGACTGATCATGCACTGATCACGTGACTGATCATGCACTGATCACGTGGCTATCATGCACTGATCACGTGGCTGGTCATGCACTGATCACGCAGCTACCATGTACTGGTCACGTGACTGATCATGCACTGATGATGTAATTGATCATGCACTGATCACGTGGCTATCATGCACTGATCACATGGCTGGTCATACACTGATCACGTACCTGGTCATGCACAGATTACATGACTGATCATGCACTGATCACGTCACTGATCATGCACTGATCACGTGGCTATCATGCACTACTCACGTGGCTGATCATGCAATGATCATGTAGCTACCATGTACGGTCACGTGACTGATCATACACCCATCAGGTGACTGATCATGCACTGATCACGTGGCTATCATGCACTGATCATGTGGCTGGTCATACACTGATCACCTGCCTGGTCATGCACAGATCACGTGACTAATCATGAACTGATCACGTAGCAATCATTCACTGATCACCTGGCTGATCATGCACTGATCACGTGGCTGTCATGCACTGATCATGTGGCTGGTCATACACTGATCACCTGCCTGGTCATGCACAGATCACGTGACTAATCATGAACTGATCACGTAGCAATCATTCACTGATCACCTGGCTGATCATACACTGATCACGTGGCTATCATGCAATGATCACGTGGCTATCATGCACTGATCACGTGTCTGATCATGCACTGATACCATGACTGAGCATGGACTGGTCACATGACTATCATGTAGTGATCACGTGACTTAATGGGGCTGACCATGTGACTGATCATGCGCTGAGCATGTTTGCTATCATACACTGATCATGTGCCTCTGGAGGCAATAAACAAAGAGCTGAGTAGGCATGAATCAAACAGTCAGCAGGCAATAATCATGGAACTCAGCTGTGAGGAATCATGCTGCTCAGCTGGCAATAATCAAGCAGCTGAGCAGGCAGGAATTACACAGCACAGCTGGCAATTGTCAAGCAGATGACAGGCAGGAATCATGCAGCTCAGCTGGCAATTGTCAAGCAGATGAGCAGACAGTAATCACGCAGCTCAGCAGGCCCTGATCACGTGACTGAGCATGCACTGTTCACCTGGCTGATCATACACTGATCACGTGATTGATCAAGCATTGATCACTTGGATATCATGCACTGATCACGTGGCTAATCATACACTGTTCACGTGTCTGACCATGCACTGATCACGTGGCTGATCATGCACTGAACACGTGATTGAACATGCACTTATCACGTGGCTGATCATGCAGTGATCACGCAGCTACCATGTACTGGTCACATGACTGATCATGCACTGATCACGTAATTGATCATGCACTGATCACCTGGCTTATCATGCATTCATCATGTGACTGATCATGTGCTGATCATGTTTGGTGTCACACACTGATCATGTGCATCTGGAGGCAATGAACAAAGAGCTGAGTAGGCAGGAATCAGTCAGCAGGCTATAATCATGGAACTCAGCTCTGAGAAATCATGCTGCTCAGCTGGAAATAATCAAGTAGATGAGCAGGCAGGAATTATGCAGCACAGGTGGCAATAGTCAAGGAGATGACAGGCAGGAATCGTACAGCTCAGCTGGCAATTGTCAAGCAGATGAGCAGACAGTAATCACGCAGCTCAGCAGGCCCTGATCACGTGACTGAGCATGCACTGTTCACGTCGCTGATCACACACCTATCATGTGAATGATCATGCACTGATCACGTGGCTCTCATGCACTGATCACGTGATTGCGCATGCACTGATCACGTAATTGTATGCACTGCTCACGTGGCTATCATGCACTGATCATGTGACTGATCATGCACTGATCACGTAGCTATCTTGCACTGATCACTTGGCTGATCATACACTCATCACGGGACTGATCGTGCACTGATCACGGCGCTATCAGGCATTGACTACATGACTCCACATGTACTGATCTCGTGGATGATCATGCACTGATCACGAGATTATCATGCACTAATCACGTGGCTATCATTCACTGATCAGGTGGATATCATGCACTGATCACGTGGCTGATCACACACGTATCACATGACTGATCATGCACTGATCACGTGGCTATCATGTACTGATCACGTGGCTGATCATGCAATGATCACGTAGCTACCATGTACTGGTCACGTGACTGATCATGCAATGATCACGTAATTGATCATGCACTGATCATGTGGCTGATCATGCACTGATCACGTGACTGATCATGCACTGATCACGTGACTGATCAAGCACTGATCACGTGGCTATCATGCACTGCTAATGTGGCTGATCATGAAATGATCACGCAGCTACCATGTACTGGTCACGTGACTGATCATGCACTGATCATGTGGCTGATCAGGCACTGATCACGTGACTGATCATGCACTGATCACGTGACTGATCAAGCACTGATCACGTGGCTATCATGCACTGCTAATGTGACTGATCATGAAATGATCACGCAGCTACCATGTACTGGTCACGTGACTGATCATGCACTGATCATGTGGCTGATCAGGCACTGATCACGTGACTGATCATGCACTGATCACGTGACTGATCATGCACTGATCACGTGGCTATCATGCACTGATCACTTGGCTGGTCATACACTGATCACGCAGCTACCATGTACTGGTCACGTGACTGATCATGCACTGATGATGTAATTGATCATGCACTGATCACGTGGCTATCATGCACTGATCACATGGCTGGTCATACACTGATCACGTGCCTGGTCATGCACAGATTACATGACTGATCATGCACTGATCACGTCACTGATCATGCACTGATCACGTGGCTATCATGCACTATTCACGTGGCTGATCATGCAATGATCATGTAGCTACCATGTACCGGTCACGTGACTGATCATACACCCATCAGGTGACTGATCATGCACTGATCACGTGGCTATCATGCACTGATCATGTGGCTGGTCATGCACTGATCACCTGCCTGGTCATGCACAGATCACGTGACTGATCATGAACTGATCACGTAGCAATCATTCACTGATCACCTGGCTGATCATGCACTGATCACGTGGCTGTCATGCACTGATCATGTGGCTGGTCATACACTGATCACCTGCCTGGTCATGCACAGATCACGTGACTAATCATGAACTGATCACGTAGCAATCATTCACTGATCACCTGGCTGATCATGCACTGATCACGTGGCTATCATGCAATGATCACGTGGCTATCATGCACTGATCACGTGTCTGATCATGCACTGATACCATGACTGAGCATGGACTGGTCACATGACTATCATGTAGTGATCACGTGACTTAATGGGGCTGACCATGTGACTGATCATGCGCTGAGCATGTTTGCTATCATACACTGATCATGTGCCTCTGGAGGCAATAAACAAAGAGCTGAGTAGGCATGAATCAAACAGTCAGCAGGCAATAATCATGGAACTCAGCTGTGAGGAATCATGCTGCTCAGCTGGCAATAATCAAGCAGCTGAGCAGGCAGGAATTACACAGCACAGCTGGCAATTGTCAAGCAGATGACAGGCAGGAATCATGCAGCTCAGCTGGCAATTGTCAAGCAGATGAGCAGACAGTAATCACGCAGCTCAGCAGGCCCTGATCACGTGACTGAGCATGCACTGTTCACCTGGCTGATCATACACTGATCACGTGATTGATCAAGCATTGATCACTTGGATATCATGCACTGATCACGTGGCTAATCATACACTGTTCACGTGTCTGACCATGCACTGATCACGTGGCTGATCATGCACTGAACACGTGATTGAACATGCACTTATCACGTGGCTGATCATGCAGTGATCACGCAGCTACCATGTACTGGTCACATGACTGATCATGCACTGATCACGTAATTGATCATGCACTGATCACCTGGCTTATCATGCATTCATCATGTGACTGATCATGTGCTGATCATGTTTGGTGTCACACACTGATCATGTGCATCTGGAGGCAATGAACAAAGAGCTGAGTAGGCAGGAATCAGTCAGCAGGCTATAATCATGGAACTCAGCTCTGAGAAATCATGCTGCTCAGCTGGAAATAATCAAGTAGATGAGCAGGCAGGAATTATGCAGCACAGGTGGCAATAGTCAAGGAGATGACAGGCAGGAATCGTACAGCTCAGCTGGCAATTGTCAAGCAGATGAGCAGACAGTAATCACGCAGCTCAGCAGGCCCTGATCACGTGACTGAGCATGCACTGTTCACGTCGCTGATCACACACCTATCATGTGAATGATCATGCACTGATCACGTGGCTCTCATGCACTGATCACGTGATTGCGCATGCACTGATCACGTAATTGTATGCACTGCTCACGTGGCTATCATGCACTGATCATGTGACTGATCATGCACTGATCACGTAGCTATCTTGCACTGATCACTTGGCTGATCATGCACTCATCACGGGACTGATCATGCACTGATCACGGCGCTATCAGGCATTGACTACATGACTCCACATGTACTGATCTCGTGGATGATCATGCACTGATCACGTGATTATCATGCACTGATCACGTGGCTATCATTCACTGATCAGGTGGATATCATGCACTGATCACGTGGCTGATCACACACGTATCACATGACTGATCATGCACTGATCACGTGGCTATCATGTACTGATCACGTGGCTGATCATGCAATGATCACGTAGCTACCATGTACTGGTCACGTGACTGATCATGCAATGATCACGTAATTGATCATGCACTGATCATGTGGCTGATCATGCACTGATCACGTGACTGATCATGCACTGATCACGTGACTGATCAAGCACTGATCACGTGGCTATCATGCACTGCTAATGTGGCTGATCATGAAATGATCACGCAGCTACCATGTACTGGTCACGTGACTGATCATGCACTGATCATGTGGCTGATCAGGCACTGATCACGTGACTGATCATGCACTGATCACGTGACTGATCAAGCACTGATCACGTGGCTATCATGCACTGCTAATGTGACTGATCATGCACTGATCACGCGGCTACCATGTACTGGTCACGTGACTGATCATGCACTGATCACGTGGCTGATCATGCACTGATCACGTGACTGATCATGCACTGATCACGTGACTGATCATGCACTGATCACGTGGCTGATCATGCACTGATCACTTGGCTGGTCATGCACTGATCACGCAGCTACCATGTACTGGTCACGTGACTGATCATGCACTGATGATGTAATTGATCATGCACTGATCACGTGGCTATCATGCACTGATCACATGGCTGGTCATACACTGATCACGTGCCTGGTCATGCACAGATTACATGACTGATCATGCACTGATCACGTCACTGATCATGCACTGATCACGTGGCTATCATGCACTATTCACGTGGCTGATCATGCAATGATCATGTAGCTACCATGTACCGGTCACGTGACTGATCATACACCCATCAGGTGACTGATCATGCACTGATCACGTGGCTATCATGCACTGATCATGTGGCTGGTCATACACTGATCACCTGCCTGTCATGCACAGATCACGTGGCTAATCATGCACTGATCACGTAGCAATCATTCACTGAACACCTGGCTGATCATGCACTGATCACGTGGCTGTCATGCACTGATCATGTGGCTGGTCATACACTGATCACCTGCCTGGTCATGCACAGATCACGTGACTAATCATGAACTGATCACGTAGCAATCATTCACTGATCACCTGGCTGATCATGCACTGATCACGTGGCTATCATGCAATGATCACGTGGCTATCATGCACTGATCACGTGTCTGATCATGCACTGATACCATGACTGAGCATGGACTGGTCACATGACTATCATGTAGTGATCACGTGACTTAATGGGGCTGACCATGTGACTGATCATGCGCTGAGCATGTTTGCTATCATACACTGATCATGTGCCTCTGGAGGCAATAAACAAAGAGCTGAGTAGGCATGAATCAAACAGTCAGCAGGCAATAATCATGGAACTCAGCTGTGAGGAATCATGCTGCTCAGCTGGCAATAATCAAGCAGCTGAGCAGGCAGGAATTACACAGCACAGCTGGCAATTGTCAAGCAGATGACAGGCAGGAATCATGCAGCTCAGCTGGCAATTGTCAAGCAGATGAGCAGACAGTAATCACGCAGCTCAGCAGGCCCTGATCACGTGACTGAGCATGCACTGTTCACCTGGCTGATCATACACTGATCACGTGATTGATCAAGCATTGATCACTTGGATATCATGCACTGATCACGTGGCTAATCATACACTGTTCACGTGTCTGACCATGCACTGATCACGTGGCTGATCATGCACTGAACACGTGATTGAACATGCACTTATCACGTGGCTGATCATGCAGTGATCACGCAGCTACCATGTACTGGTCACATGACTGATCATGCACTGATCACGTAATTGATCATGCACTGATCACCTGGCTTATCATGCATTCATCATGTGACTGATCATGTGCTGATCATGTTTGGTGTCACACACTGATCATGTGCATCTGGAGGCAATGAACAAAGAGCTGAGTAGGCAGGAATCAGTCAGCAGGCTATAATCATGGAACTCAGCTCTGAGAAATCATGCTGCTCAGCTGGAAACAATCAAGTAGATGAGCAGGCAGGAATTATGCAGCACAGGTGGCAATAGTCAAGGAGATGACAGGCAGGAATCGTACAGCTCAGCTGGCAATTGTCAAGCAGATGAGCAGACAGTAATCACGCAGCTCAGCAGGCCCTGATCACGTGACTGAGCATGCACTGTTCACGTCGCTGATCACACACCTATCATGTGAATGATCATGCACTGATCACGTGGCTCTCATGCACTGATCACGTGATTGCGCATGCACTGATCACGTAATTGTATGCACTGCTCACGTGGCTATCATGCACTGATCATGTGACTGATCATGCACTGATCACGTAGCTATCTTGCACTGATCACTTGGCTGATCATACACTCATCACGGGACTGATCGTGCACTGATCACGGCGCTATCATGCATTGACTACATGACTCCACATGCACTGATCACGTGGATGATCATGCACTGATCACGTGACTATCATGCACTAATCACGTGGCTATCATTCACTGATCAGGTGGATATCATGCACTGATCACGTGGCTGATCACACACGTATCACATGACTGATCATGCACTGATCACGTGGCTATCATGTACTGATCACGTGGCTGATCATGCAATGATCACGTAGCTACCATGTACTGGTCACGTGACTGATCATGCAATGATCACGTAACTGATCATGCACTGATCATGTGGCTGATCATGCACTGATCACGTGACTGATCATGCACTGATCACGTGACTGATCAAGCACTGATCACGTGGCTATCATGCACTGCTAATGTGGCTGATCATGAAATGATCAGGCAGCTACCATGTACTGGTCACGTGACTGATCATGCACTGATCATGTGGCTGATCAGGCACTGATCACGTGACTGATCATGCACTGATCACGTGGCTATCATGCACTGATCACTTGGGTGGTCATACACTGATCACGCAGCTACCATGTACTGGTCACGTGACTGATCATGCACTGATGATGTAATTGATCATGCACTGATCACGTGGCTATCATGCACTGATCACATGGCTGGTCATACACTGATCACGTGCCTGGTCATGCACAGATTACATGACTGATCATGCACTGATCACGTGGCTATCATGCACTACTCACGTGGCTGATCATGCAATGATCATGTAGCTACCATGTACCGGTCACGTGACTGATCATACACTCATCAGGTGGCTGATCATGCACTGATCACGTGGCTATCATGCACTGATCATGTGGCTGGTCATGCACTGATCACCTGCCTGGTCATGCACCCATCACATGACTAATCATGAACTGATCACGTAGCAATCATTCACTGATCACCTGGCTGATCATGCACTGATCACGTGGCTATCATGCAATGATCACGTGGCTATCATGCACTGATCACGTGTCTGATCATGCACTGATACCATGACTGAGCATGGACTGGTCACATGACTATCATGTAGTGATCACGTGACTTAATGGGGCTGACCATGTGACTGATCATGCGCTGAACATGTTTGCTATCATACACTGATCATGTGCCTCTGGAGGCAATAAACAAAGAGCTGAGTAGGCATGAATCAAACAGTCAGCAGGCAATAATCATGGAACTCAGCTGTGAGGAATCATGCTGCTCAGCTGGCAATAATCAAGCAGCTGAGCAGGCAGGAATTACACAGCACAGCTGGCAATTGTCAAGCAGATGACAGGCAGGAATCATGCAGCTCAGCTGGCAATTGTCAAGCAGATGAGCAGACAGTAATCACGCAGCTCAGCAGGCCCTGATCACGTGACTGAGCATGCACTGTTCACCTGGCTGATCATACACTGATCACGTGATTGATCAAGCATTGATCACTTGGATATCATGCACTGATCACGTGGCTAATCATACACTGTTCACGTGTCTGACCATGCACTGATCACGTGGCTGATCATGCACTGAACACGTGATTGAACATGCACTTATCACGTGGCTGATCATGCAGTGATCACGCAGCTACCATGTACTGGTCACATGACTGATCATGCACTGATCACGTAATTGATCATGCACTGATCACCTGGCTTATCATGCATTCATCATGTGACTGATCATGTGCTGATCATGTTTGGTGTCACACACTGATCATGTGCATCTGGAGGCAATGAACAAAGAGCTGAGTAGGCAGGAATCAGTCAGCAGGCTATAATCATGGAACTCAGCTCTGAGAAATCATGCTGCTCAGCTGGAAATAATCAAGTAGATGAGCAGGCAGGAATTATGCAGCACAGGTGGCAATAGTCAAGGAGATGACAGGCAGGAATCGTACAGCTCAGCTGGCAATTGTCAAGCAGATGAGCAGACAGTAATCACGCAGCTCAGCAGGCCCTGATCACGTGACTGAGCATGCACTGTTCACGTCGCTGATCACACACCTATCATGTGAATGATCATGCACTGATCACGTGGCTCTCATGCACTGATCACGTGATTGCGCATGCACTGATCACGTAATTGTATGCACTGCTCACGTGGCTATCATGCACTGATCATGTGACTGATCATGCACTGATCACGTAGCTATCTTGCACTGATCACTTGGCTGATCATACACTCATCACGGGACTGATCGTGCACTGATCACGGCGCTATCATGCATTGACTACATGACTCCACATGCACTGATCACGTGGATGATCATGCACTGATCACGTGACTATCATGCACTAATCACGTGGCTATCATTCACTGATCAGGTGGATATCATGCACTGATCACGTGGCTGATCACACACGTATCACATGACTGATCATGCACTGATCACGTGGCTATCATGTACTGATCACGTGGCTGATCATGCAATGATCACGTAGCTACCATGTACTGGTCACGTGACTGATCATGCAATGATCACGTAATTGATCATGCACTGATCATGTGGCTGATCATGCACTGATCACGTGACTGATCATGCACTGATCACGTGACTGATCAAGCACTGATCACGTGGCTATCATGCACTGCTAATGTGGCTGATCATGAAATGATCACGCAGCTACCATGTACTGGTCACGTGACTGATCATGCACTGATCATGTGGCTGATCAGGCACTGATCACGTGACTGATCATGCACTGATCACGTGGCTATCATGCACTGATCACTTGGCTGGTCATACACTGATCACGCAGCTACCATGTACTGGTCACGTGACTGATCATGCACTGATGATGTAATTGATCATGCACTGATCACGTGGCTATCATGCACTGATCACATGGCTGGTCATACACTGATCACGTGCCTGGTCATGCACAGATTACATGACTGATCATGCACTGATCACGTCACTGATCATGCACTGATCACGTGGCTATCATGCACTACTCACGTGGCTGATCATGCAATGATCATGTAGCTCCCATGTACCGGTCACGTGACTGATCATACACCCATCAGGTGACTGATCATGCACTGATCACGTGGCTATCATGCACTGATCATGTGGCTGGTCATACACTGATCACCTGCCTGGTCATGCACAGATCACGTGACTAATCATGAACTGATCACGTAGCAATCATTCACTGATCACCTGGCTGATCATGCACTGATCACGTGGCTATCATGCAATGATCACGTGGCTATCATGCACTGATCACGTGTCTGATCATGCACTGATACCATGACTGAGCATGGACTGGTCACATGACTATCATGTAGTGATCACGTGACTTAATGGGGCTGACCATGTGACTGATCATGCGCTGAGCATGTTTGCTATCATACACTGATCATGTGCCTCTGGAGGCAATAAACAAAGAGCTGAGTAGGCATGAATCAAACAGTCAGCAGGCAATAATCATGGAACTCAGCTGTGAGGAATCATGCTGCTCAGCTGGCAATAATCAAGCAGCTGAGCAGGCAGGAATTACACAGCACAGCTGGCAATTGTCAAGCAGATGACAGGCAGGAATCATGCAGCTCAGCTGGCAATTGTCAAGCAGATGAGCAGACAGTAATCACGCAGCTCAGCAGGCCCTGATCACGTGACTGAGCATGCACTGTTCACCTGGCTGATCATACACTGATCACGTGATTGATCAAGCATTGATCACTTGGATATCATGCACTGATCACGTGGCTAATCATACACTGTTCACGTGTCTGACCATGCACTGATCACGTGGCTGATCATGCACTGAACACGTGATTGAACATGCACTTATCATGTGGCTGATCATGCAGTGATCACGCAGCTACCATGTACTGGTCACATGACTGATCATGCACTGATCACGTAATTGATCATGCACTGATCACCTGGCTTATCATGCATTCATCATGTGACTGATCATGTGCTGATCATGTTTGGTGTCACACACTGATCATGTGCATCTGGAGGCAATGAACAAAGAGCTGAGTAGGCAGGAATCAGTCAGCAGGCTATAATCATGGAACTCAGCTCTGAGAAATCATGCTGCTCAGCTGGAAATAATCAAGTAGATGAGCAGGCAGGAATTATGCAGCACAGGTGGCAATAGTCAAGGAGATGACAGGCAGGAATCGTACAGCTCAGCTGGCAATTGTCAAGCAGATGAGCAGACAGTAATCACGCAGCTCAGCAGGCCCTGATCACGTGACTGAGCATGCACTGTTCACGTCGCTGATCACACACCTATCATGTGAATGATCATGCACTGATCACGTGGCTCTCATGCACTGATCACGTGATTGCGCATGCACTGATCACGTAATTGTATGCACTGCTCACGTGGCTATCATGCACTGATCATGTGACTGATCATGCACTGATCACGTAGCTATCTTGCACTGATCACTTGGCTGATCATACACTCATCACGGGACTGATCGTGCACTGATCACGGCGCTATCAGGCATTGACTACATGACTCCACACGCACTGATCACGTGGATGATCATGCACTGATCACGTGACTATCATGCACTAATCACGTGGCTATCATTCACTGATCAGGTGGATATCATGCACTGATCACGTGGCTGATCACACACGTATCACATGACTGATCATGCACTGATCACGTGGCTATCGTGTACTGATCACGTGGCTGATCATGCAATGATCACGTAGCTACCATGTACTGGTCACGTGACTGATCATGCAATGATCACGTAATTGATCATGCACTGATCATGTGGCTGATCATGCACTGATCACGTGACTGATCATGCACTGATCACGTGACTGATCAAGCACTGATCACGTGGCTATCATGCACTGCTAATGTGGCTGATCATGAAATGATCACGCAGCTACCATGTACTGGTCACGTGACTGATCATGCACTGATCATGTGGCTGATCAGGCACTGATCACGTGACTGATCATGCACTGATCACGTGGCTATCATGCACTGATCACTTGGCTGGTCATACACTGATCACGCAGCTACCATGTACTGGTCACGTGACTGATCATGCACTGATGATGTAATTGATCATGCACTGATCACGTGGCTATCATGCACTGATCACATGGCTGGTCATACACTGATCACGTGCCTGGTCATGCACAGATTACATGACTGATCATGCACTGATCACGTCACTGATCATGCACTGATCACGTGGCTATCATGCACTACTCACGTGGCTGATCATGCAATGATCATGTAGCTCCCATGTACCGGTCACGTGACTGATCATACACCCATCAGGTGACTGATCATGCACTGATCACGTGGCTATCATGCACTGATCATGTGGCTGGTCATACACTGATCACCTGCCTGGTCATGCACAGATCACGTGACTAATCATGAACTGATCACGTAGCAATCATTCACTGATCACCTGGCTGATCATGCACTGATCACGTGGCTATCATGCAATGATCACGTGGCTATCATGCACTGATCACGTGTCTGCGCATGCACTGATCACGTAATTGTATGGACTGCTCACGTGGCTATCATGCACTGATCACGTGACTGATCATGCACTGATCACGTGGCTATCTTGCACTGATCACGTGGCTGATCATACACTGATCACGGGACTGATCGTGCACTGATCACGGCGCTATCATGCATTGATTACATGACTCACATGCACTGATCACGTGGCTGATCATGCACTGATCACGTGACTATCATGCACTAATCACGTGGCTCTCATTCACTGATCAGGTGGATATCATGCACTGATCACGTGGCTGATCACGCACGTATCACGTGGCTGATCATGCACTGATCACGTGGCTGATCATGCAATGATCACGTAGCTACCATGTACTGGTCACGTGACTGATCATGCAATGATCACGTAATTGATCATGCACTGATCACGTGGCTGATCATGCACTGATCACGTGACTGATCATGCACTGATCACGTGACTGATCAAGCACTGATCACGTGGCTATCATGCACTGCTAACGTGGCTGATCATGCAGTGATCACGCAGCTACCATGTACTGGTCACGTGACTGATCATGCACTGATCATGTGGCTGATCAGGCACTGATCACGTGACTGATCATGCACTGATCACGTGGCTGGTCATACACTGATCACGTGCCTGGTCATGCACAGATTACACGACTGATCATGCACTGATCACGTGGCTATCATGCACTACTCACGTGGCTGATCATGCAATGATCATGTAGCTACCATGTACCGGTCACGTGACTGATCATACACTCATCAGGTGACTGATCATGCACTGATCACGTGGCTATCATGCACTGATCATGTGGCTGGTCATGCACTGATCACCTGCCTGGTCATGCACAGATCACGTGACTAATCATGAACTGATCACGTAGCAATCATTCACTGATCACCTGGCTGATCATGCACTGATCACGTGGCTATCATGCAATGATCACGTGGCTATCATGCACTGATCACGTGTCTGATCATGCACTGATACCATGACTGAGCATGGACTGGTCACATGACTATCATGTAGTGATCACGTGACTTAATGGGGCTGACCATGTGACTGATCATGCGCTGAACATGTTTGCTATCATACACTGATCATGTGCCTCTGGAGGCAATAAAAAAAGAGCTGAGTAGGCATGAATCAAACAGTCAGCAGGCAATAATCATGGAACTCAGCTGTGAGGAATCATGCTGCTCAGCTGGCAATAATCAAGCAGCTGAGCAGACAGTAATCACGCAGCTCAGCAGGCCCTGATCACGTGACTGAGCATGCACTGTTCACCTGGCTGATCATACACTGATCACGTGATTGATCAAGCATTGATCACTTGGATATCATGCACTGATCACGTGGCTAATCATACACTGTTCACGTGTCTGACCATGCACTGATCACGTGGCTGATCATGCACTGAACACGTGATTGAACATGCACTTATCACGTGGCTGATCATGCAGTGATCACGCAGCTACCATGTACTGGTCACATGACTGATCATGCACTGATCACGTAATTGATCATGCACTGATCACCTGGCTTATCATGCATTCATCATGTGACTGATCATGTGCTGATCATGTTTGGTGTCACACACTGATCATGTGCATCTGGAGGCAATGAACAAAGAGCTGAGTAGGCAGGAATCAGTCAGCAGGCTATAATCATGGAACTCAGCTCTGAGAAATCATGCTGCTCAGCTGGAAATAATCAAGTAGATGAGCAGGCAGGAATTATGCAGCACAGGTGGCAATAGTCAAGGAGATGACAGGCAGGAATCGTACAGCTCAGCTGGCAATTGTCAAGCAGATGAGCAGACAGTAATCACGCAGCTCAGCAGGCCCTGATCACGTGACTGAGCATGCACTGTTCACGTCGCTGATCACACACCTATCATGTGAATGATCATGCACTGATCACGTGGCTCTCATGCACTGATCACGTGATTGCGCATGCACTGATCACGTAATTGTATGCACTGCTCACGTGGCTATCATGCACTGATCATGTGACTGATCATGCACTGATCACGTAGCTATCTTGCACTGATCACTTGGCTGATCATACACTCATCACGGGACTGATTGTGCACTGATCACGGCGCTATCATGCATTGACTACATGACTCCACATGCACTGATCACGTGGATGATCATGCACTGATCACGTGACTATCATGCACTAATCACGTGGCTATCATTCACTGATCAGGTGGATATCATGCACTGATCACGTGGCTGATCACACACGTATCACATGACTGATCATGCACTGATCACGTGGCTATCATGTACTGATCACGTGGCTGATCATGCAATGATCACGTAGCTACCATGTACTGGTCACGTGACTGATCATGCAATGATCACGTAATTGATCATGCACTGATCATGTGGCTGATCATGCACTGATCACGTGACTGATCATGCACTGATCACGTGACTGATCAAGCACTGATCACGTGGCTATCATGCACTGCTAATGTGGCTGATCATGAAATGATCACGCAGCTACCATGTACTGGTCACGTGACTGATCATGCACTGATCATGTGGCTGATCAGGCACTGATCACGTGACTGATCATGCACTGATCACGTGGCTGGTCATACACTGATCACGTGCCTGGTCATGCACAGATTACACGACTGATCATGCACTGATCACGTGGCTATCATGCACTACTCACGTGGCTGATCATGCAATGATCATGTAGCTACCATGTACCGGTCACGTGACTGATCATACACCCATCAGGTGACTGATCATGCACTGATCACGTGGCTATCATGCACTGATCAAGTGGCTGGTCATGCACTGATCACCTGCCTGGTCATGCACAGATCACTTGACTAATCATGAACTGATCACGTAGCAATCATTCACTGATCACCTGGCTGATCATGCACTGATCACGTGGCTATCATGCAATGATCACGTGGCTATCATGCACTGATCACGTGTCTGATCATGCACTGATACCATGACTGAGCATGGACTGGTCACATGACTATCATGTAGTGATCACGTGACTTAATGGGGCTGACCATGTGACTGATCATGCGCTGAACATGTTTGCTATCATACACTGATCATGTGCCTCTGGAGGCAATAAACAAAGAGCTGAGTAGGCATGAATCAAACAGTCAGCAGGCAATAATCATGGAACTCAGCTGTGAGGAATCATGCTGCTCAGCTGGCAATAATCAAGCAGCTGAGCAGGCAGGAATTACACAGCACAGCTGGCAATTGTCAAGCAGATGACAGGCAGGAATCATGCAGCTCAGCTGGCAATTGTCAAGCAGATGAGCAGACAGTAATCACGCAGCTCAGCAGGCCCTGATCACGTGACTGAGCATGCACTGTTCACCTGGCTGATCATACACTGATCACGTGATTGATCAAGCATTGATCACTTGGATATCATGCACTGATCACGTGGCTAATCATACACTGTTCACGTGTCTGACCATGCACTGATCACGTGGCTGATCATGCACTGAACACGTGATTGAACATGCACTTATCACGTGGCTGATCATGCAGTGATCACGCAGCTACCATGTACTGGTCACATGACTGATCATGCACTGATCACGTAATTGATCATGCACTGATCACCTGGCTTATCATGCATTCATCATGTGACTGATCATGTGCTGATCATGTTTGGTGTCACACACTGATCATGTGCATCTGGAGGCAATGAACAAAGAGCTGAGTAGGCAGGAATCAGTCAGCAGGCTATAATCATGGAACTCAGCTCTGAGAAATCATGCTGCTCAGCTGGAAATAATCAAGTAGATGAGCAGGCAGGAATTATGCAGCACAGGTGGCAATAGTCAAGGAGATGACAGGCAGGAATCGTACAGCTCAGCTGGCAATTGTCAAGCAGATGAGCAGACAGTAATCACGCAGCTCAGCAGGCCCTGATCACGTGACTGAGCATGCACTGTTCACGTCGCTGATCACACACCTATCATGTGAATGATCATGCACTGATCACGTGGCTCTCATGCACTGATCACGTGATTGCGCATGCACTGATCACGTAATTGTATGCACTGCTCACGTGGCTATCATGCACTGATCATGTGACTGATCATGCACTGATCACGTAGCTATCTTGCACTGATCACTTGGCTGATCATACACTCATCACGGGACTGATCGTGCACTGATCACGGCGCTATCATGCATTGACTACATGACTCCACATGCACTGATCACGTGGATGATCATGCACTGATCACGTGACTATCATGCACTAATCACGTGGCTATCATTCACTGATCAGGTGGATATCATGCACTGATCACGTGGCTGATCACACACGTATCACATGACTGATCATGCACTGATCACGTGGCTATCATGTACTGATCACGTGGCTGATCATGCAATGATCACGTAGCTACCATGTACTGGTCACGTGACTGATCATGCAATGATCACGTAATTGATCATGCACTGATCATGTGGCTGATCATGCACTGATCACGTGACTGATCATGCACTGATCACGTGACTGATCAAGCACTGATCACGTGGCTATCATGCACTGCTAATGTGGCTGATCATGAAATGATCACGCAGCTACCATGTACTGGTCACGTGACTGATCATGCACTGATCATGTGGCTGATCAGGCACTGATCACGTGACTGATCATGCACTGATCACGTGGCTATCATGCACTGATCACTTGGCTGGTCATACACTCATCACGCAGCTACCATGTACTGGTCACGTGACTGATCATGCACTGATGATGTAATTGATCATGCACTGATCACGTGGCTATCATGCACTGATCACATGGCTGGTCATACACTGATCACGTGCCTGGTCATGCACAGATTACATGACTGATCATGCACTGATCACGTCACTGATCATGCACTGATCACGTGGCTATCATGCACTACTCACGTGGCTGATCATGCAATGATCATGTAGCTACCATGTACCGGTCACGTGGCTGATCATACACCCATCAGGTGACTGATCATGCACTGATCACGTGGCTATCATGCACTGATCATGTGGCTGGTCATACACTGATCACCTGCCTGGTCATGCACAGATCACGTGACTAATCATGAACTGATCACGTAGCAATCATTCACTGATCACCTGGCTGATCATGCACTGATCACGTGGCTATCATGCAATGATCACGTGGCTATCATGCACTGATCACGTGTCTGATCATGCACTGATACCATGACTGAGCATGGACTGGTCACATGACTATCATGTAGTGATCACGTGACTTAATGGGGCTGACCATGTGACTGATCATGCGCTGAGCATGTTTGCTATCATACACTGATCATGTGCCTCTGGAGGCAATAAACAAAGAGCTGAGTAGGCATGAATCAAACAGTCAGCAGGCAATAATCATGGAACTCAGCTGTGAGGAATCATGCTGCTCAGCTGGCAATAATCAAGCAGCTGAGCAGGCAGGAATTACACAGCACAGCTGGCAATTGTCAAGCAGATGACAGGCAGGAATCATGCAGCTCAGCTGGCAATTGTCAAGCAGATGAGCAGACAGTAATCACGCAGCTCAGCAGGCCCTGATCACGTGACTGAGCATGCACTGTTCACCTGGCTGATCATACACTGATCACGTGATTGATCAAGCATTGATCACTTGGATATCATGCACTGATCACGTGGCTAATCATACACTGTTCACGTGTCTGACCATGCACTGATCACGTGGCTGATCATGCACTGAACACGTGATTGAACATGCACTTATCACGTGGCTGATCATGCAGTGATCACGCAGCTACCATGTACTGGTCACATGACTGATCATGCACTGATCACGTAATTGATCATGCACTGATCACCTGGCTTATCATGCATTCATCATGTGACTGATCATGTGCTGATCATGTTTGGTGTCACACACTGATCATGTGCATCTGGAGGCAATGAACAAAGAGCTGAGTAGGCAGGAATCAGTCAGCAGGCTATAATCATGGAACTCAGCTCTGAGAAATCATGCTGCTCAGCTGGAAATAATCAAGTAGATGAGCAGGCAGGAATTATGCAGCACAGGTGGCAATAGTCAAGGAGATGACAGGCAGGAATCGTACAGCTCAGCTGGCAATTGTCAAGCAGATGAGCAGACAGTAATCACGCAGCTCAGCAGGCCCTGATCACGTGACTGAGCATGCACTGTTCACGTCGCTGATCACACACCTATCATGTGAATGATCATGCACTGATCACGTGGCTCTCATGCACTGATCACGTGATTGCGCATGCACTGATCACGTAATTGTATGCACTGCTCACGTGGCTATCATGCACTGATCATGTGACTGATCATGCACTGATCACGTAGCTATCTTGCACTGATCACTTGGCTGATCATACACTCATCACGGGACTGATCGTGCACTGATCACGGCGCTATCAGGCATTGACTACATGACTCCACATGCACTGATCACGTGGATGATCATGCACTGATCACGTGACTATCATGCACTAATCACGTGGCTATCATTCACTGATCAGGTGGATATCATGCACTGATCACGTGGCTGATCACACACGTATCACATGACTGATCATGCACTGATCACGTGGCTATCATGTACTGATCACGTGGCTGATCATGCAATGATCACGTAGCTACCATGTACTGGTCACGTGACTGATCATGCAATGATCACGTAATTGATCATGCACTGATCATGTGGCTGATCATGCACTGATCACGTGACTGATCATGCACTGATCACGTGACTGATCAAGCACTGATCACGTGGCTATCATGCACTGCTAATGTGGCTGATCATGAAATGATCACGCAGCTACCATGTACTGGTCACGTGACTGATCATGCACTGATCATGTGGCTGATCAGGCACTGATCACGTGACTGATCATGCACTGATCACGTGGCTATCATGCACTGATCACTTGGCTGGTCATACACTGATCACGCAGCTACCATGTACTGGTCACGTGACTGATCATGCACTGATGATGTAATTGATCATGCACTGATCACGTGGCTATCATGCACTGATCACATGGCTGGTCATACACTGATCACGTGCCTGGTCATGCACAGATTACATGACTGATCATGCACTGATCACGTCACTGATCATGCACTGATCACGTGGCTATCATGCACTACTCACGTGGCTGATCATGCAATGATCATGTAGCTCCCATGTACCGGTCACGTGACTGATCATACACCCATCAGGTGACTGATCATGCACTGATCACGTGGCTATCATGCACTGATCATGTGGCTGGTCATACACTGATCACCTGCCTGGTCATGCACAGATCACGTGACTAATCATGAACTGATCACGTAGCAATCATTCACTGATCACCTGGCTGATCATGCACTGATCACGTGGCTATCATGCAATGATCACGTGGCTATCATGCACTGATCACGTGTCTGATCATGCACTGATACCATGACTGAGCATGGACTGGTCACATGACTATCATGTAGTGATCACGTGACTTAATGGGGCTGACCATGTGACTGATCATGCGCTGAGCATGTTTGCTATCATACACTGATCATGTGCCTCTGGAGGCAATAAACAAAGAGCTGAGTAGGCATGAATCAAACAGTCAGCAGGCAATAATCATGGAACTCAGCTGTGAGGAATCATGCTGCTCAGCTGGCAATAATCAAGCAGCTGAGCAGGCAGGAATTACACAGCACAGCTGGCAATTGTCAAGCAGATGACAGGCAGGAATCATGCAGCTCAGCTGGCAATTGTCAAGCAGATGAGCAGACAGTAATCACGCAGCTCAGCAGGCCCTGATCACGTGACTGAGCATGCACTGTTCACCTGGCTGATCATACACTGATCACGTGATTGATCAAGCATTGATCACTTGGATATCATGCACTGATCACGTGGCTAATCATACACTGTTCACGTGTCTGACCATGCACTGATCACGTGGCTGATCATGCACTGAACACGTGATTGAACATGCACTTATCACGTGGCTGATCATGCAGTGATCACGCAGCTACCATGTACTGGTCACATGACTGATCATGCACTGATCACGTAATTGATCATGCACTGATCACCTGGCTTATCATGCATTCATCATGTGACTGATCATGTGCTGATCATGTTTGGTGTCACACACTGATCATGTGCATCTGGAGGCAATGAACAAAGAGCTGAGTAGGCAGGAATCAGTCAGCAGGCTATAATCATGGAACTCAGCTCTGAGAAATCATGCTGCTCAGCTGGAAATAATCAAGTAGATGAGCAGGCAGGAATTATGCAGCACAGGTGGCAATAGTCAAGGAGATGACAGGCAGGAATCGTACAGCTCAGCTGGCAATTGTCAAGCAGATGAGCAGACAGTAATCACGCAGCTCAGCAGGCCCTGATCACGTGACTGAGCATGCACTGTTCACGTCGCTGATCACACACCTATCATGTGAATGATCATGCACTGATCACGTGGCTCTCATGCACTGATCACGTGATTGCGCATGCACTGATCACGTAATTGTATGCACTGCTCACGTGGCTATCATGCACTGATCATGTGACTGATCATGCACTGATCACGTAGCTATCTTGCACTGATCACTTGGCTGATCATACACTCATCACGGGACTGATCGTGCACTGATCACGGCGCTATCATGCATTGACTACATGACTCCACATGCACTGATCACGTGGATGATCATGCACTGATCACGTGACTATCATGCACTAATCACGTGGCTATCATTCACTGATCAGGTGGATATCATGCACTGATCACGTGGCTGATCACACACGTATCACATGACTGATCATGCACTGATCACGTGGCTATCATGTACTGATCACGTGGCTGATCATGCAATGATCACGTAGCTACCATGTACTGGTCACGTGACTGATCATGCAATGATCACGTAATTGATCATGCACTGATCATGTGGCTGATCATGCACTGATCACGTGACTGATCATGCACTGATCACGTGACTGATCAAGCACTGATCACGTGGCTATCATGCACTGCTAATGTGGCTGATCATGAAATGATCACGCAGCTACCATGTACTGGTCACGTGACTGATCATGCACTGATCATGTGGCTGATCAGGCACTGATCACGTGACTGATCATGCACTGATCACGTGGCTGCACTGATCATACACTGATCACGCAGCTACCATGTACTGGTCACGTGACTGATCATGCACTGATGATGTAATTGATCATGCACTGATCACGTGGCTATCATGCACTGATCACATGGCTGGTCATACACTGATCACGTGCCTGGTCATGCACAGATTACATGACTGATCATGCACTGATCACGTCACTGATCATGCACTGATCACGTGGCTATCATGCACTACTCACGTGGCTGATCATGCAATGATCATGTAGCTACCATGTACCGGTCACGTGACTGATCATACACCCATCAGGTGACTGATCATGCACTGATCACGTGGCTATCATGCACTGATCATGTGGCTGGTCATACACTGATCACCTGCCTGGTCATGCACAGATCACGTGACTAATCATGAACTGATCACGTAGCAATCATTCACTGATCACCTGGCTGATCATGCACTGATCACGTGGCTATCATGCAATGATCACGTGGCTATCATGCACTGATCACGTGTCTGATCATGCACTGATACCATGACTGAGCATGGACTGGTCACATGACTATCATGTAGTGATCACGTGACTTAATGGGGCTGACCATGTGACTGATCATGCGCTGAGCATGTTTGCTATCATACACTGATCATGTGCCTCTGGAGGCAATAAACAAAGAGCTGAGTAGGCATGAATCAAACAGTCAGCAGGCAATAATCATGGAACTCAGCTGTGAGGAATCATGCTGCTCAGCTGGCAATAATCAAGCAGCTGAGCAGGCAGGAATTACACAGCACAGCTGGCAATTGTCAAGCAGATGACAGGCAGGAATCATGCAGCTCAGCTGGCAATTGTCAAGCAGATGAGCAGACAGTAATCACGCAGCTCAGCAGGCCCTGATCACGTGACTGAGCATGCACTGTTCACCTGGCTGATCATACACTGATCACGTGATTGATCAAGCATTGATCACTTGGATATCATGCACTGATCACGTGGCTAATCATACACTGTTCACGTGTCTGACCATGCACTGATCACGTGGCTGATCATGCACTGAACACGTGATTGAACATGCACTTATCACGTGGCTGATCATGCAGTGATCACGCAGCTACCATGTACTGGTCACATGACTGATCATGCACTGATCACGTAATTGATCATGCACTGATCACCTGGCTTATCATGCATTCATCATGTGACTGATCATGTGCTGATCATGTTTGGTGTCACACACTGATCATGTGCATCTGGAGGCAATGAACAAAGAGCTGAGTAGGCAGGAATCAGTCAGCAGGCTATAATCATGGAACTCAGCTCTGAGAAATCATGCTGCTCAGCTGGAAATAATCAAGTAGATGAGCAGGCAGGAATTATGCAGCACAGGTGGCAATAGTCAAGGAGATGACAGGCAGGAATCGTACAGCTCAGCTGGCAATTGTCAAGCAGATGAGCAGACAGTAATCACGCAGCTCAGCAGGCCCTGATCACGTGACTGAGCATGCACTGTTCACGTCGCTGATCACACACCTATCATGTGAATGATCATGCACTGATCACGTGGCTCTCATGCACTGATCACGTGATTGCGCATGCACTGATCACGTAATTGTATGCACTGCTCACGTGGCTATCATGCACTGATCATGTGACTGATCATGCACTGATCACGTAGCTATCTTGCACTGATCACTTGGCTGATCATACACTCATCACGGGACTGATCGTGCACTGATCACGGCGCTATCATGCATTGACTACATGACTCCACATGCACTGATCACGTGGATGATCATGCACTGATCACGTGACTATCATGCACTAATCACGTGGCTATCATTCACTGATCAGGTGGATATCATGCACTGATCACGTGGCTGATCACACACGTATCACATGACTGATCATGCACTGATCACGTGGCTATCATGTACTGATCACGTGGCTGATCATGCAATGATCACGTAGCTACCATGTACTGGTCACGTGACTGATCATGCAATGATCACGTAATTGATCATGCACTGATCATGTGGCTGATCATGCACTGATCACGTGACTGATCATGCACTGATCACGTGACTGATCAAGCACTGATCACGTGGCTATCATGCACTGCTAATGTGGCTGATCATGAAATGATCACGCAGCTACCATGTACTGGTCACGTGACTGATCATGCACTGATCATGTGGCTGATCAGGCACTGATCACGTGACTGATCATGCACTGATCACGTGGCTATCATGCACTGATCACTTGGCTGGTCATACACTGATCACGCAGCTACCATGTACTGGTCACGTGACTGATCATGCACTGATGATGTAATTGATCATGCACTGATCACGTGGCTATCATGCACTGATCACATGGCTGGTCATACACTGATCACGTGCCTGGTCATGCACAGATTACATGACTGATCATGCACTGATCACGTCACTGATCATGCACTGATCACGTGGCTATCATGCACTACTCACGTGGCTGATCATGCAATGATCATGTAGCTACCATGTACCGGTCACGTGACTGATCATACACCCATCAGGTGACTGATCATGCACTGATCACGTGGCTATCATGCACTGATCATGTGGCTGGTCATACACTGATCACCTGCCTGGTCATGCACAGATCACGTGACTAATCATGAACTGATCACGTAGCAATCATTCACTGATCACCTGGCTGATCATGCACTGATCACGTGGCTATCATGCAATGATCACGTGGCTATCATGCACTGATCACGTGTCTGATCATGCACTGATACCATGACTGAGCATGGACTGGTCACATGACTATCATGTAGTGATCACGTGACTTAATGGGGCTGACCATGTGACTGATCATGCGCTGAGCATGTTTGCTATCATACACTGATCATGTGCCTCTGGAGGCAATAAACAAAGAGCTGAGTAGGCATGAATCAAACAGTCAGCAGGCAATAATCATGGAACTCAGCTGTGAGGAATCATGCTGCTCAGCTGGCAATAATCAAGCAGCTGAGCAGGCAGGAATTACACAGCACAGCTGGCAATTGTCAAGCAGATGACAGGCAGGAATCATGCAGCTCAGCTGGCAATTGTCAAGCAGATGAGCAGACAGTAATCACGCAGCTCAGCAGGCCCTGATCACGTGACTGAGCATGCACTGTTCACCTGGCTGATCATACACTGATCACGTGATTGATCAAGCATTGATCACTTGGATATCATGCACTGATCACGTGGCTAATCATACACTGTTCACGTGTCTGACCATGCACTGATCACGTGGCTGATCATGCACTGAACACGTGATTGAACATGCACTTATCACGTGGCTGATCATGCAGTGATCACGCAGCTACCATGTACTGGTCACATGACTGATCATGCACTGATCACGTAATTGATCATGCACTGATCACCTGGCTTATCATGCATTCATCATGTGACTGATCATGTGCTGATCATGTTTGGTGTCACACACTGATCATGTGCATCTGGAGGCAATGAACAAAGAGCTGAGTAGGCAGGAATCAGTCAGCAGGCTATAATCATGGAACTCAGCTCTGAGAAATCATGCTGCTCAGCTGGAAATAATCAAGTAGATGAGCAGGCAGGAATTATGCAGCACAGGTGGCAATAGTCAAGGAGATGACAGGCAGGAATCGTACAGCTCAGCTGGCAATTGTCAAGCAGATGAGCAGACAGTAATCACGCAGCTCAGCAGGCCCTGATCACGTGACTGAGCATGCACTGTTCACGTCGCTGATCACACACCTATCATGTGAATGATCATGCACTGATCACGTGGCTCTCATGCACTGATCACGTGATTGCGCATGCACTGATCACGTAATTGTATGCACTGCTCACGTGGCTATCATGCACTGATCATGTGACTGATCATGCACTGATCACGTAGCTATCTTGCACTGATCACTTGGCTGATCATACACTCATCACGGGACTGATCGTGCACTGATCACGGCGCTATCATGCATTGACTACATGACTCCACATGCACTGATCACGTGGATGATCATGCACTGATCACGTGACTATCATGCACTAATCACGTGGCTATCATTCACTGATCAGGTGGATATCATGCACTGATCACGTGGCTGATCACACACGTATCACATGACTGATCATGCACTGATCACGTGGCTATCATGTACTGATCACGTGGCTGATCATGCAATGATCACGTAGCTACCATGTACTGGTCACGTGACTGATCATGCAATGATCACGTAATTGATCATGCACTGATCATGTGGCTGATCATGCACTGATCACGTGACTGATCATGCACTGATCACGTGACTGATCAAGCACTGATCACGTGGCTATCATGCACTGCTAATGTGGCTGATCATGAAATGATCACGCAGCTACCATGTACTGGTCACGTGACTGATCATGCACTGATCATGTGGCTGATCAGGCACTGATCACGTGACTGATCATGCACTGATCACGTGGCTATCATGCACTGATCACTTGGCTGGTCATACACTGATCACGCAGCTACCATGTACTGGTCCCGTGACTGATCATGCACTGATGATGTAATTGATCATGCACTGATCACGTGGCTATCATGCACTGATCACATGGCTGGTCATACACTGATCATGTGCCTGGTCATGCACAGATTACATGACTGATCATGCACTGATCACGTCACTGATCATGCACTGATCACGTGGCTATCATGCACTACTCACGTGGCTGATCATGCAATGATCATGCAGCCCCCATGTACCGGTCACGTGACTGATCATACACCCATCAGGTGACTGATCATGCACTGATCACGTGGCTATCATGCACTGATCACGTGGCTGGTCATACACTGATCACCTGCCTGGTCATGCACAGATCACGTGACTAATCATGAACTGATCACGTAGCAATCATTCACTGATCACCTGGCTGATCATGCACTGATCACGTGGCTATCATGCAATGATCACGTGGCTATCATGCACTGATCACGTGTCTGATCATGCACTGATACCATGACTGAGCATGGACTGGTCACATGACTATCATGTAGTGATCACGTGACTTAATGGGGCTGACCATGTGACTGATCATGCGCTGAGCATGTTTGCTATCATACACTGATCATGTGCCTCTGGAGGCAATAAACAAAGAGCTGAGTAGGCATGAATCAAACAGTCAGCAGGCAATAATCATGGAACTCAGCTGTGAGGAATCATGCTGCTCAGCTGGCAATAATCAAGCAGCTGAGCAGGCAGGAATTACACAGCACAGCTGGCAATTGTCAAGCAGATGACAGGCAGGAATCATGCAGCTCAGCTGGCAATTGTCAAGCAGATGAGCAGACAGTAATCACGCAGCTCAGCAGGCCCTGATCACGTGACTGAGCATGCACTGTTCACCTGGCTGATCATACACTGATCACGTGATTGATCAAGCATTGATCACTTGGATATCATGCACTGATCACGTGGCTAATCATACACTGTTCACGTGTCTGACCATGCACTGATCACGTGGCTGATCATGCACTGAACACGTGATTGAACATGCACTTATCACGTGGCTGATCATGCAGTGATCACGCAGCTACCATGTACTGGTCACATGACTGATCATGCACTGATCACGTAATTGATCATGCACTGATCACCTGGCTTATCATGCATTCATCATGTGACTGATCATGTGCTGATCATGTTTGGTGTCACACACTGATCATGTGCATCTGGAGGCAATGAACAAAGAGCTGAGTAGGCAGGAATCAGTCAGCAGGCTATAATCATGGAACTCAGCTCTGAGAAATCATGCTGCTCAGCTGGAAATAATCAAGTAGATGAGCAGGCAGGAATTATGCAGCACAGGTGGCAATAGTCAAGGAGATGACAGGCAGGAATCGTACAGCTCAGCTGGCAATTGTCAAGCAGATGAGCAGACAGTAATCACGCAGCTCAGCAGGCCCTGATCACGTGACTGAGCATGCACTGTTCACGTCGCTGATCACACACCTATCATGTGAATGATCATGCACTGATCACGTGGCTCTCATGCACTGATCACGTGATTGCGCATGCACTGATCACGTAATTGTATGCACTGCTCACGTGGCTATCATGCACTGATCATGTGACTGATCATGCACTGATCACGTAGCTATCTTGCACTGATCACTTGGCTGATCATACACTCATCACGGGACTGATCGTGCACTGATCACGGCGCTATCAGGCATTGACTACATGACTCCACATGCACTGATCACGTGGATGATCATGCACTGATCACGTGACTATCATGCACTAATCACGTGGCTATCATTCACTGATCAGGTGGATATCATGCACTGATCACGTGGCTGATCACACACGTATCACATGACTGATCATGCACTGATCACGTGGCTATCATGTACTGATCACGTGGCTGATCATGCAATGATCACGTAGCTACCATGTACTGGTCACGTGACTGATCATGCAATGATCACGTAATTGATCATGCACTGATCATGTGGCTGATCATGCACTGATCACGTGACTGATCATGCACTGATCACGTGACTGATCAAGCACTGATCACGTGGCTATCATGCACTGCTAATGTGGCTGATCATGAAATGATCACGCAGCTACCATGTACTGGTCACGTGACTGATCATGCACTGATCATGTGGCTGATCAGGCACTGATCACGTGACTGATCATGCACTGATCACGTGGCTATCATGCACTGATCACTTGGCTGGTCATACACTGATCACGCAGCTACCATGTACTGGTCACGTGACTGATCATGCACTGATGATGTAATTGATCATGCACTGATCACGTGGCTATCATGCACTGATCACATGGCTGGTCATACACTGATCACGTGCCTGGTCATGCACAGATTACATGACTGATCATGCACTGATCACGTCACTGATCATGCACTGATCACGTGGCTATCATGCACTACTCACGTGGCTGATCATGCAATGATCATGTAGCTACCATGTACCGGTCACGTGACTGATCATACACCCATCAGGTGACTGATCATGCACTGATCACGTGGCTATCATGCACTGATCATGTGGCTGGTCATACACTGATCACCTGCCTGGTCATGCACAGATCACGTGACTAATCATGAACTGATCACGTAGCAATCATTCACTGATCACCTGGCTGATCATGCACTGATCACGTGGCTATCATGCAATGATCACGTGGCTATCATGCACTGATCACGTGTCTGATCATGCACTGATACCATGACTGAGCATGGACTGGTCACATGACTATCATGTAGTGATCACGTGACTTAATGGGGCTGACCATGTGACTGATCATGCGCTGAGCATGTTTGCTATCATACACTGATCATGTGCCTCTGGAGGCAATAAACAAAGAGCTGAGTAGGCATGAATCAAACAGTCAGCAGGCAATAATCATGGAACTCAGCTGTGAGGAATCATGCTGCTCAGCTGGCAATAATCAAGCAGCTGAGCAGGCAGGAATTACACAGCACAGCTGGCAATTGTCAAGCAGATGACAGGCAGGAATCATGCAGCTCAGCTGGCAATTGTCAAGCAGATGAGCAGACAGTAATCACGCAGCTCAGCAGGCCCTGATCACGTGACTGAGCATGCACTGTTCACCTGGCTGATCATACACTGATCACGTGATTGATCAAGCATTGATCACTTGGATATCATGCACTGATCACGTGGCTAATCATACACTGTTCACGTGTCTGACCATGCACTGATCACGTGGCTGATCATGCACTGAACACGTGATTGAACATGCACTTATCACGTGGCTGATCATGCAGTGATCACGCAGCTACCATGTACTGGTCACATGACTGATCATGCACTGATCACGTAATTGATCATGCACTGATCACCTGGCTTATCATGCATTCATCATGTGACTGATCATGTGCTGATCATGTTTGGTGTCACACACTGATCATGTGCATCTGGAGGCAATGAACAAAGAGCTGAGTAGGCAGGAATCAGTCAGCAGGCTATAATCATGGAACTCAGCTCTGAGAAATCATGCTGCTCAGCTGGAAATAATCAAGTAGATGAGCAGGCAGGAATTATGCAGCACAGGTGGCAATAGTCAAGGAGATGACAGGCAGGAATCGTACAGCTCAGCTGGCAATTGTCAAGCAGATGAGCAGACAGTAATCACGCAGCTCAGCAGGCCCTGATCACGTGACTGAGCATGCACTGTTCACGTCGCTGATCACACACCTATCATGTGAATGATCATGCACTGATCACGTGGCTCTCATGCACTGATCACGTGATTGCGCATGCACTGATCACGTAATTGTATGCACTGCTCACGTGGCTATCATGCACTGATCATGTGACTGATCATGCACTGATCACGTAGCTATCTTGCACTGATCACTTGGCTGATCATACACTCATCACGGGACTGATCGTGCACTGATCACGGCGCTATCAGGCATTGACTACATGACTCCACATGCACTGATCACGTGGATGATCATGCACTGATCACGTGACTATCATGCACTAATCACGTGGCTATCATTCACTGATCAGGTGGATATCATGCACTGATCACGTGGCTGATCACACACGTATCACATGACTGATCATGCACTGATCACGTGGCTATCATGTACTGATCACGTGGCTGATCATGCAATGATCACGTAGCTACCATGTACTGGTCACGTGACTGATCATGCAATGATCACGTAATTGATCATGCACTGATCATGTGGCTGATCATGCACTGATCACGTGACTGATCGTGCACTGATCACGTGACTGATCAAGCACTGATCACGTGGCTATCATGCACTGCTAATGTGGCTGATCATGAAATGATCACGCAGCTACCATGTACTGGTCACGTGACTGATCATGCACTGATCATGTGGCTGATCAGGCACTGATCACGTGACTGATCATGCACTGATCACGTGGCTATCATGCACTGATCACTTGGCTGGTCATACACTGATCACGCAGCTACCATGTACTGGTCACGTGACTGATCATGCACTGATGATGTAATTGATCATGCACTGATCACGTGGCTATCATGCACTGATCACATGGCTGGTCATACACTGATCACGTGCCTGGTCATGCACAGATTACATGACTGATCATGCACTGATCACGTCACTGATCATGCACTGATCACGTGGCTATCATGCACTACTCACGTGGCTGATCATGCAATGATCATGTAGCTCCCATGTACCGGTCACGTGACTGATCATACACCCATCAGGTGACTGATCATGCACTGATCACGTGGCTATCATGCACTGATCACGTGGCTGGTCATACACTGATCACCTGCCTGGTCATGCACAGATCACGTGACTAATCATGAACTGATCACGTAGCAATCATTCACTGATCACCTGGCTGATCATGCACTGATCACGTGGCTATCATGCAATGATCACGTGGCTATCATGCACTGATCACGTGTCTGATCATGCACTGATACCATGACTGAGCATGGACTGGTCACATGACTATCATGTAGTGATCACGTGACTTAATGGGGCTGACCATGTGACTGATCATGCGCTGAGCATGTTTGCTATCATACACTGATCATGTGCCTCTGGAGGCAATAAACAAAGAGCTGAGTAGGCATGAATCAAACAGTCAGCAGGCAATAATCATGGAACTCAGCTGTGAGGAATCATGCTGCTCAGCTGGCAATAATCAAGCAGCTGAGCAGGCAGGAATTACACAGCACAGCTGGCAATTGTCAAGCAGATGACAGGCAGGAATCATGCAGCTCAGCTGGCAATTGTCAAGCAGATGAGCAGACAGTAATCACGCAGCTCAGCAGGCCCTGATCACGTGACTGAGCATGCACTGTTCACCTGGCTGATCATACACTGATCACGTGATTGATCAAGCATTGATCACTTGGATATCATGCACTGATCACGTGGCTAATCATACACTGTTCACGTGTCTGACCATGCACTGATCACGTGGCTGATCATGCACTGAACACGTGATTGAACATGCACTTATCACGTGGCTGATCATGCAGTGATCACGCAGCTACCATGTACTGGTCACATGACTGATCATGCACTGATCACGTAATTGATCATGCACTGATCACCTGGCTTATCATGCATTCATCATGTGACTGATCATGTGCTGATCATGTTTGGTGTCACACACTGATCATGTGCATCTGGAGGCAATGAACAAAGAGCTGAGTAGGCAGGAATCAGTCAGCAGGCTATAATCATGGAACTCAGCTCTGAGAAATCATGCTGCTCAGCTGGAAATAATCAAGTAGATGAGCAGGCAGGAATTATGCAGCACAGGTGGCAATAGTCAAGGAGATGACAGGCAGGAATCGTACAGCTCAGCTGGCAATTGTCAAGCAGATGAGCAGACAGTAATCACGCAGCTCAGCAGGCCCTGATCACGTGACTGAGCATGCACTGTTCACGTCGCTGATCACACACCTATCATGTGAATGATCATGCACTGATCACGTGGCTCTCATGCACTGATCACGTGATTGCGCATGCACTGATCACGTAATTGTATGCACTGCTCACGTGGCTATCATGCACTGATCATGTGACTGATCATGCACTGATCACGTAGCTATCTTGCACTGATCACTTGGCTGATCATACACTCATCACGGGACTGATCGTGCACTGATCACGGCGCTATCAGGCATTGACTACATGACTCCACATGCACTGATCACGTGGATGATCATGCACTGATCACGTGACTATCATGCACTAATCACGTGGCTATCATTCACTGATCAGGTGGATATCATGCACTGATCACGTGGCTGATCACACACGTATCACATGACTGATCATGCACTGATCACGTGGCTATCATGTACTGATCACGTGGCTGATCATGCAATGATCACGTAGCTACCATGTACTGGTCACGTGACTGATCATGCAATGATCACGTAATTGATCATGCACTGATCATGTGGCTGATCATGCACTGATCACGTGACTGATCATGCACTGATCACGTGACTGATCAAGCACTGATCACGTGGCTATCATGCACTGCTAATGTGGCTGATCATGAAATGATCACGCAGCTACCATGTACTGGTCACGTGACTGATCATGCACTGATCATGTGGCTGATCAGGCACTGATCACGTGACTGATCATGCACTGATCACGTGGCTATCATGCACTGATCACTTGGCTGGTCATACACTGATCACGCAGCTACCATGTACTGGTCACGTGACTGATCATGCACTGATGATGTAATTGATCATGCACTGATCACGTGGCTATCATGCACTGATCACATGGCTGGTCATACACTGATCACGTGCCTGGTCATGCACAGATTACATGACTGATCATGCACTGATCACGTCACTGATCATGCACTGATCACGTGGCTATCATGCACTACTCACGTGGCTGATCATGCAATGATCATGTAGCTACCATGTACCGGTCACGTGACTGATCATACACCCATCAGGTGACTGATCATGCACTGATCACGTGGCTATCATGCACTGATCATGTGGCTGGTCATACACTGATCACCTGCCTGGTCATGCACAGATCACGTGACTAATCATGAACTGATCACGTAGCAATCATTCACTGATCACCTGGCTGATCATGCACTGATCACGTGGCTATCATGCAATGATCACGTGGCTATCATGCACTGATCACGTGTCTGATCATGCACTGATACCATGACTGAGCATGGACTGGTCACATGACTATCATGTAGTGATCACGTGACTTAATGGGGCTGACCATGTGACTGATCATGCGCTGAACATGTTTGCTATCATACACTGATCATGTGCCTCTGGAGGCAATAAACAAAGAGCTGAGTAGGCATGAATCAAACAGTCAGCAGGCAATAATCATGGAACTCAGCTGTGAGGAATCATGCTGCTCAGCTGGCAATAATCAAGCAGCTGAGCAGGCAGGAATTACACAGCACAGCTGGCAATTGTCAAGCAGATGACAGGCAGGAATCATGCAGCTCAGCTGGCAATTGTCAAGCAGATGAGCAGACAGTAATCACGCAGCTCAGCAGGCCCTGATCACGTGACTGAGCATGCACTGTTCACCTGGCTGATCATACACTGATCACGTGATTGATCAAGCATTGATCACTTGGATATCATGCACTGATCACGTGGCTAATCATACACTGTTCACGTGTCTGACCATGCACTGATCACGTGGCTGATCATGCACTGAACACGTGATTGAACATGCACTTATCACGTGGCTGATCATGCAGTGATCACGCAGCTACCATGTACTGGTCACATGACTGATCATGCACTGATCACGTAATTGATCATGCACTGATCACCTGGCTTATCATGCATTCATCATGTGACTGATCATGTGCTGATCATGTTTGGTGTCACACACTGATCATGTGCATCTGGAGGCAATGAACAAAGAGCTGAGTAGGCAGGAATCAGTCAGCAGGCTATAATCATGGAACTCAGCTCTGAGAAATCATGCTGCTCAGCTGGAAATAATCAAGTAGATGAGCAGGCAGGAATTATGCAGCACAGGTGGCAATAGTCAAGGAGATGACAGGCAGGAATCGTACAGCTCAGCTGGCAATTGTCAAGCAGATGAGCAGACAGTAATCACGCAGCTCAGCAGGCCCTGATCACGTGACTGAGCATGCACTGTTCACGTCGCTGATCACACACCTATCATGTGAATGATCATGCACTGATCACGTGGCTCTCATGCACTGATCACGTGATTGCGCATGCACTGATCACGTAATTGTATGCACTGCTCACGTGGCTATCATGCACTGATCATGTGACTGATCATGCACTGATCACGTAGCTATCTTGCACTGATCACTTGGCTGATCATACACTCATCACGGGACTGATCGTGCACTGATCACGGCGCTATCATGCATTGACTACATGACTCCACATGCACTGATCACGTGGATGATCATGCACTGATCACGTGACTATCATGCACTAATCACGTGGCTATCATTCACTGATCAGGTGGATATCATGCACTGATCACGTGGCTGATCACACACGTATCACATGACTGATCATGCACTGATCACGTGGCTATCATGTACTGATCACGTGGCTGATCATGCAATGATCACGTAGCTACCATGTACTGGTCACGTGACTGATCATGCAATGATCACGTAATTGATCATGCACTGATCATGTGGCTGATCATGCACTGATCACGTGACTGATCAAGCACTGATCACGTGGCTATCATGCACTGCTAATGTGGCTGATCATGAAATGATCACGCAGCTACCATGTACTGGTCACATGACTGATCATGCACTGATCATGTGGCTGATCAGGCACTGATCACGTGACTGATCATGCACTGATCACTTGGCTGGTCATACACTGATCACGCAGCTACCATGTACTGGTCACGTGACTGATCATGCACTGATGATGTAATTGATCATGCACTGATCACGTGGCTATCATGCACTGATCACATGGCTGGTCATACACTGATCACGTGCCTGGTCATGCACAGATTACATGACTGATCATGCACTGATCACGTCACTGATCATGCACTGATCACGTGGCTATCATGCACTACTCACGTGGCTGATCATGCAATGATCATGTAGCTACCATGTACCGGTCACGTGACTGATCATACACCCATCAGGTGACTGATCATGCACTGATCACGTGGCTATCATGCACTGATCATGTGGCTGGTCATACACTGATCACCTGCCTGGTCATGCACAGATCACGTGACTAATCATGAACTGATCACGTAGCAATCATTCACTGATCACCTGGCTGATCATGCACTGATCACGTGGCTATCATGCACTGATCACGTGTCTGATCATGCACTGATACCATGACTGAGCATGGACTGGTCACATGACTATCATGTAGTGATCACGTGACTTAATGGGGCTGACCATGTGACTGATCATGCGCTGAGCATGTTTGCTATCATACACTGATCATGTGCCTCTGGAGGCAATAAACAAAGAGCTGAGTAGGCATGAATCAAACAGTCAGCAGGCAATAATCATGGAACTCAGCTGTGAGGAATCATGCTGCTCAGCTGGCAATAATCAAGCAGCTGAGCAGGCAGGAATTACACAGCACAGCTGGCAATTGTCAAGCAGATGACAGGCAGGAATCATGCAGCTCAGCTGGCAATTGTCAAGCAGATGAGCAGACAGTAATCACGCAGCTCAGCAGGCCCTGATCACGTGACTGAGCATGCACTGTTCACCTGGCTGATCATACACTGATCACGTGATTGATCAAGCATTGATCACTTGGATATCATGCACTGATCACGTGGCTAATCATACACTGTTCACGTGTCTGACCATGCACTGATCACGTGGCTGATCATGCACTGAACACGTGATTGAACATGCACTTATCACGTGGCTGATCATGCAGTGATCACGCAGCTACCATGTACTGGTCACATGACTGATCATGCACTGATCACGTAATTGATCATGCACTGATCACCTGGCTTATCATGCATTCATCATGTGACTGATCATGTGCTGATCATGTTTGGTGTCACACACTGAACATGTGCATCTGGAGGCAATGAACAAAGAGCTGAGTAGGCAGGAATCAGTCAGCAGGCTATAATCATGGAACTCAGCTCTGAGAAATCATGCTGCTCAGCTGGAAATAATCAAGTAGATGAGCAGGCAGGAATTATGCAGCACAGGTGGCAATAGTCAAGGAGATGACAGGCAGGAATCGTACAGCTCAGCTGGCAATTGTCAAGCAGATGAGCAGACAGTAATCACGCAGCTCAGCAGGCCCTGATCACGTGACTGAGCATGCACTGTTCACGTCGCTGATCACACACCTATCATGTGAATGATCATGCACTGATCACGTGGCTCTCATGCACTGATCACGTGATTGCGCATGCACTGATCACGTAATTGTATGCACTGCTCACGTGGCTATCATGCACTGATCATGTGACTGATCATGCACTGATCACGTAGCTATCTTGCACTGATCACTTGGCTGATCATACACTCATCACGGGACTGATCGTGCACTGATCACGGCGCTATCATGCATTGACTACATGACTCCACATGCACTGATCACGTGGATGATCATGCACTGATCACGTGACTATCATGCACTAATCACGTGGCTATCATTCACTGATCAGGTGGATATCATGCACTGATCACGTGGCTGATCACACACGTATCACATGACTGATCATGCACTGATCACGTGGCTATCATGTACTGATCACGTGGCTGATCATGCAATGATCACGTAGCTACCATGTACTGGTCACGTGACTGATCATGCAATGATCACGTAATTGATCATGCACTGATCATGTGGCTGATCATGCACTGATCACGTGACTGATCATGCACTGATCACGTGACTGATCAAGCACTGATCACGTGGCTATCATGCACTGCTAATGTGGCTGATCATGAAATGATCACGCAGCTACCATGTACTGGTCACGTGACTGATCATGCACTGATCATGTGGCTGATCAGGCACTGATCACGTGACTGATCATGCACTGATCACGTGGCTATCATGCACTGATCACTTGGCTGGTCATACACTGATCACGCAGCTACCATGTACTGGTCACGTGACTGATCATGCACTGATGATGTAATTGATCATGCACTGATCACGTGGCTATCATGCACTGATCACATGGCTGGTCATACACTGATCACGTGCCTGGTCATGCACAGATTACATGACTGATCATGCACTGATCACGTCACTGATCATGCACTGATCACGTGGCTATCATGCACTACTCACGTGGCTGATCATGCAATGATCATGTAGCTACCATGTACCGGTCACGTGACTGATCATACACCCATCAGGTGACTGATCATGCACTGATCACGTGGCTATCATGCACTGATCACGTGGCTGGTCATACACTGATCACCTGCCTGGTCATGCACAGATCACGTGACTAATCATGAACTGATCACGTAGCAATCATTCACTGATCACCTGGCTGATCATGCATGATCACGTGATCATGCTGATCACGTGCTATCATGCACTGATCACGTATCATGCACTGATCATGATACACTGATCACTGATGCATCACTGACTAATCATGAACTGATCACGTAGCAATCATGGCTATCATGCAATGATCACGTGGCTATCATGCACTGATCACGTGTCTGATCATGCACTGATACCATGACTGAGCATGGACTGGTCACATGACTATCATGTAGTGATCACGTGACTTAATGGGGCTGACCATGTGACTGATCATGCGCTGAACATGTTTGCTATCATACACTGATCATGTGCCTCTGGAGGCAATAAACAAAGAGCTGAGTAGGCATGAATCAAACAGTCAGCAGGCAATAATCATGGAACTCAGCTGTGAGGAATCATGCTGCTCAGCTGGCAATAATCAAGCAGCTGAGCAGGCAGGAATTACACAGCACAGCTGGCAATTGTCAAGCAGATGACAGGCAGGAATCATGCAGCTCAGCTGGCAATTGTCAAGCAGATGAGCAGACAGTAATCACGCAGCTCAGCAGGCCCTGATCACGTGACTGAGCATGCACTGTTCACCTGGCTGATCATACACTGATCACGTGATTGATCAAGCATTGATCACTTGGATATCATGCACTGATCACGTGGCTAATCATACACTGTTCACGTGTCTGACCATGCACTGATCACGTGGCTGATCATGCACTGAACACGTGATTGAACATGCACTTATCACGTGGCTGATCATGCAGTGATCACGCAGCTACCATGTACTGGTCACATGACTGATCATGCACTGATCACGTAATTGATCATGCACTGATCACCTGGCTTATCATGCATTCATCATGTGACTGATCATGTGCTGATCATGTTTGGTGTCACACACTGATCATGTGCATTTGGAGGCAATGAACAAAGAGCTGAGTAGGCAGGAATCAGTCAGCAGGCTATAATCATGGAACTCAGCTCTGAGAAATCATGCTGCTCAGCTGGAAATAATCAAGTAGATGAGCAGGCAGGAATTATGCAGCACACGTGGCAATAGTCAAGGAGATGACAGGCAGGAATCGTACAGCTCAGCTGGCAATTGTCAAGCAGATGAGCAGACAGTAATCACGCAGCTCAGCAGGCCCTGATCACGTGACTGAGCATGCACTGTTCACGTCGCTGATCACACACCTATCATGTGAATGATCATGCACTGATCACGTGGCTCTCATGCACTGATCACGTGATTGCGCATGCACTGATCACGTAATTGTATGCACTGCTCACGTGGCTATCATGCACTGATCATGTGACTGATCATGCACTGATCACGTAGCTATCTTGCACTGATCACTTGGCTGATCATACACTCATCACGGGACTGATCGTGCACTGATCACGGCGCTATCATGCATTGACTACATGACTCCACATGCACTGATCACGTGGATGATCATGCACTGATCACATGACTATCATGCACTAATCACGTGGCTATCATTCACTGATCAGGTGGATATCATGCACTGATCACATGGCTGATCACACACGTATCACATGACTGATCATGCACTGATCACGTGGCTATCATGTACTGATCACGTGGCTGATCATGCAATGATCACGTAGCTACCATGTACTGGTCACGTGACTGATCATGCAATGATCACGTAATTGATCATGCACTGATCATGTGGCTGATCATGCACTGATCACGTGACTGATCAAGCACTGATCACGTGGCTATCATGCACTGCTAATGTGGCTGATCATGAAATGATCACGCAGCTACCATGTACTGGTCACGTGACTGATCATGCACTGATCATGTGGCTGATCAGGCACTGATCACGTGACTGATCATGCACTGATCACTTGGCTGGTCATACACTGATCACGCAGCTACCATGTACTGGTCACGTGACTGATCATGCACTGATGATGTAATTGATCATGCACTGATCACGTGGCTATCATGCACTGATCACATGGCTGGTCATACACTGATCACGTGCCTGGTCATGCACAGATTACATGACTGATCATGCACTGATCACGTCACTGATCATGCACTGATCACGTGGCTATCATGCACTACTCACGTGGCTGATCATGCAATGATCATGTAGCTACCATGTACCGGTCACGTGACTGATCATACACCCATCAGGTGACTGATCATGCACTGATCACGTGGCTATCATGCACTGATCATGTGGCTGGTCATACACTGATCACCTGCCTGGTCATGCACAGATCACGTGACTAATCATGAACTGATCACGTAGCAATCATTCACTGATCACCTGGCTGATCATGCACTGATCACGTGGCTATCATGCACTGATCACGTGTCTGATCATGCACTGATACCATGACTGAGCATGGACTGGTCACATGACTATCATGTAGTGATCACGTGACTTAATGGGGCTGACCATGTGACTGATCATGCGCTGAGCATGTTTGCTATCATACACTGATCATGTGCCTCTGGAGGCAATAAACAAAGAGCTGAGTAGGCATGAATCAAACAGTCAGCAGGCAATAATCATGGAACTCAGCTGTGAGGAATCATGCTGCTCAGCTGGCAATAATCAAGCAGCTGAGCAGGCAGGAATTACACAGCACAGCTGGCAATTGTCAAGCAGATGACAGGCAGGAATCATGCAGCTCAGCTGGCAATTGTCAAGCAGATGAGCAGACAGTAATCACGCAGCTCAGCAGGCCCTGATCACGTGACTGAGCATGCACTGTTCACCTGGCTGATCATACACTGATCACGTGATTGATCAAGCATTGATCACTTGGATATCATGCACTGATCACGTGGCTAATCATACACTGTTCACGTGTCTGACCATGCACTGATCACGTGGCTGATCATGCACTGAACACGTGATTGAACATGCACTTATCACGTGGCTGATCATGCAGTGATCACGCAGCTACCATGTACTGGTCACATGACTGATCATGCACTGATCACGTAATTGATCATGCACTGATCACCTGGCTTATCATGCATTCATCATGTGACTGATCATGTGCTGATCATGTTTGGTGTCACACACTGAACATGTGCATCTGGAGGCAATGAACAAAGAGCTGAGTAGGCAGGAATCAGTCAGCAGGCTATAATCATGGAACTCAGCTCTGAGAAATCATGCTGCTCAGCTGGAAATAATCAAGTAGATGAGCAGGCAGGAATTATGCAGCACAGGTGGCAATAGTCAAGGAGATGACAGGCAGGAATCGTACAGCTCAGCTGGCAATTGTCAAGCAGATGAGCAGACAGTAATCACGCAGCTCAGCAGGCCCTGATCACGTGACTGAGCATGCACTGTTCACGTCGCTGATCACACACCTATCATGTGAATGATCATGCACTGATCACGTGGCTCTCATGCACTGATCACGTGATTGCGCATGCACTGATCACGTAATTGTATGCACTGCTCACGTGGCTATCATGCACTGATCATGTGACTGATCATGCACTGATCACGTAGCTATCTTGCACTGATCACTTGGCTGATCATACACTCATCACGGGACTGATCGTGCACTGATCACGGCGCTATCATGCATTGACTACATGACTCCACATGCACTGATCACGTGGATGATCATGCACTGATCACGTGACTATCATGCACTAATCACGTGGCTATCATTCACTGATCAGGTGGATATCATGCACTGATCACGTGGCTGATCACACACGTATCACATGACTGATCATGCACTGATCACGTGGCTATCATGTACTGATCACGTGGCTGATCATGCAATGATCACGTAGCTACCATGTACTGGTCACGTGACTGATCATGCAATGATCACGTAATTGATCATGCACTGATCATGTGGCTGATCATGCACTGATCACGTGACTGATCATGCACTGATCACGTGACTGATCAAGCACTGATCACGTGGCTATCATGCACTGCTAATGTGGCTGATCATGAAATGATCACGCAGCTACCATGTACTGGTCACGTGACTGATCATGCACTGATCATGTGGCTGATCAGGCACTGATCACGTGACTGATCATGCACTGATCACGTGGCTATCATGCACTGATCACTTGGCTGGTCATACACTGATCACGCAGCTACCATGTACTGGTCACGTGACTGATCATGCACTGATGATGTAATTGATCATGCACTGATCACGTGGCTATCATGCACTGATCACATGGCTGGTCATACACTGATCACGTGCCTGGTCATGCACAGATTACATGACTGATCATGCACTGATCACGTCACTGATCATGCACTGATCACGTGGCTATCATGCACTACTCACGTGGCTGATCATGCAATGATCATGTAGCTACCATGTACCGGTCACGTGACTGATCATACACCCATCAGGTGACTGATCATGCACTGATCACGTGGCTATCATGCACTGATCATGTGGCTGGTCATACACTGATCACCTGCCTGGTCATGCACAGATCACGTGACTAATCATGAACTGATCACGTAGCAATGATCACTGATCATTCACTGATCACCTGGCTGAATCACTGATCATGCAATCACGTCGATCATGATCATGCACTGATCGTGCACTGATCACCTGGCTATCATGCAATGATCACGTGGCTATCATGCACTGATCACGTGTCTGATCATGCACTGATACCATGACTGAGCATGGACTGGTCACATGACTATCATGTAGTGATCACGTGACTTAATGGGGCTGACCATGTGACTGATCATGCGCTGAGCATGTTTGCTATCATACACTGATCATGTGCCTCTGGAGGCAATAAACAAAGAGCTGAGTAGGCATGAATCAAACAGTCAGCAGGCAATAATCATGGAACTCAGCTGTGAGGAATCATGCTGCTCAGCTGGCAATAATCAAGCAGCTGAGCAGGCAGGAATTACACAGCACAGCTGGCAATTGTCAAGCAGATGACAGGCAGGAATCATGCAGCTCAGCTGGCAATTGTCAAGCAGATGAGCAGACAGTAATCACGCAGCTCAGCAGGCCCTGATCACGTGACTGAGCATGCACTGTTCACCTGGCTGATCATACACTGATCACGTGATTGATCAAGCATTGATCACTTGGATATCATGCACTGATCACGTGGCTAATCATACACTGTTCACGTGTCTGACCATGCACTGATCACGTGGCTGATCATGCACTGAACACGTGATTGAACATGCACTTATCACGTGGCTGATCATGCAGTGATCACGCAGCTACCATGTACTGGTCACATGACTGATCATGCACTGATCACGTAATTGATCATGCACTGATCACCTGGCTTATCATGCATTCATCATGTGACTGATCATGTGCTGATCATGTTTGGTGTCACACACTGAACATGTGCATCTGGAGGCAATGAACAAAGAGCTGAGTAGGCAGGAATCAGTCAGCAGGCTATAATCATGGAACTCAGCTCTGAGAAATCATGCTGCTCAGCTGGAAATAATCAAGTAGATGAGCAGGCAGGAATTATGCAGCACAGGTGGCAATAGTCAAGGAGATGACAGGCAGGAATCGTACAGCTCAGCTGGCAATTGTCAAGCAGATGAGCAGACAGTAATCACGCAGCTCAGCAGGCCCTGATCACGTGACTGAGCATGCACTGTTCACGTCGCTGATCACACACCTATCATGTGAATGATCATGCACTGATCACGTGGCTCTCATGCACTGATCACGTGATTGCGCATGCACTGATCACGTAATTGTATGCACTGCTCACGTGGCTATCATGCACTGATCATGTGACTGATCATGCACTGATCACGTAGCTATCTTGCACTGATCACTTGGCTGATCATACACTCATCACGGGACTGATCGTGCACTGATCACGGCGCTATCATGCATTGACTACATGACTCCACATGCACTGATCACGTGGATGATCATGCACTGATCACGTGACTATCATGCACTAATCACGTGGCTATCATTCACTGATCAGGTGGATATCATGCACTGATCACGTGGCTGATCACACACGTATCACATGACTGATCATGCACTGATCACGTGGCTATCATGTACTGATCACGTGGCTGATCATGCAATGATCACGTAGCTACCATGTACTGGTCACGTGACTGATCATGCAATGATCACGTAATTGATCATGCACTGATCATGTGGCTGATCATGCACTGATCACGTGACTGATCATGCACTGATCACGTGACTGATCAAGCACTGATCACGTGGCTATCATGCACTGCTAATGTGGCTGATCATGAAATGATCACGCAGCTACCATGTACTGGTCACGTGACTGATCATGCACTGATCATGTGGCTGATCAGGCACTGATCACGTGACTGATCATGCACTGATCACGTGGCTATCATGCACTGATCACTTGGCTGGTCATACACTGATCACGCAGCTACCATGTACTGGTCACGTGACTGATCATGCACTGATGATGTAATTGATCATGCACTGATCACGTGGCTATCATGCACTGATCACATGGCTGGTCATACACTGATCACGTGCCTGGTCATGCACAGATTACATGACTGATCATGCACTGATCACGTCACTGATCATGCACTGATCACGTGGCTATCATGCACTACTCACGTGGCTGATCATGCAATGATCATGTAGCTACCATGTACCGGTCACGTGACTGATCATACACCCATCAGGTGACTGATCATGCACTGATCACGTGGCTATCATGCACTGATCATGTGGCTGGTCATACACTGATCACCTGCCTGGTCATGCACAGATCACGTGACTAATCATGAACTGATCACGTAGCAATCATTCACTGATCACCTGGCTGATCATGCACTGATCACGTGGCTATCATGCAATGATCACGTGGCTATCATGCACTGATCACGTGTCTGATCATGCACTGATACCATGACTGAGCATGGACTGGTCACATGACTATCATGTAGTGATCACGTGACTTAATGGGGCTGACCATGTGACTGATCATGCGCTGAACATGTTTGCTATCATACACTGATCATGTGCCTCTGGAGGCAATAAACAAAGAGCTGAGTAGGCACGAATCAAACAGTCAGCAGGCAATAATCATGGAACTCAGCTGTGAGGAATCATGCTGCTCAGCTGGCAATAATCAAGCAGCTGAGCAGGCAGGAATTACACAGCACAGCTGGCAATTGTCAAGCAGATGACAGGCAGGAATCATGCAGCTCAGCTGGCAATTGTCAAGCAGATGAGCAGACAGTAATCACGCAGCTCAGCAGGCCCTGATCACGTGACTGAGCATGCACTGTTCACCTGGCTGATCATACACTGATCACGTGATTGATCAAGCATTGATCACTTGGATATCATGCACTGATCACGTGGCTAATCATACACTGTTCACGTGTCTGACCATGCACTGATCACGTGGCTGATCATGCACTGAACACGTGATTGAACATGCACTTATCACGTGGCTGATCATGCAGTGATCACGCAGCTACCATGTACTGGTCACATGACTGATCATGCACTGATCACGTAATTGATCATGCACTGATCACCTGGCTTATCATGCATTCATCATGTGACTGATCATGTGCTGATCATGTTTGGTGTCACACACTGATCATGTGCATCTGGAGGCAATGAACAAAGAGCTGAGTAGGCAGGAATCAGTCAGCAGGCTATAATCATGGAACTCAGCTCTGAGAAATCATGCTGCTCAGCTGGAAATAATCAAGTAGATGAGCAGGCAGGAATTATGCAGCACAGGTGGCAATAGTCAAGGAGATGACAGGCAGGAATCGTACAGCTCAGCTGGCAATTGTCAAGCAGATGAGCAGACAGTAATCACGCAGCTCAGCAGGCCCTGATCACGTGACTGAGCATGCACTGTTCACGTCGCTGATCACACACCTATCATGTGAATGATCATGCACTGATCACGTGGCTCTCATGCACTGATCACGTGATTGCGCATGCACTGATCACGTAATTGTATGCACTGCTCACGTGGCTATCATGCACTGATCATGTGACTGATCATGCACTGATCACGTAGCTATCTTGCACTGATCACTTGGCTGATCATACACTCATCACGGGACTGATCGTGCACTGATCACGGCGCTATCATGCATTGACTACATGACTCCACATGCACTGATCACGTGGATGATCATGCACTGATCACGTGACTATCATGCACTAATCACGTGGCTATCATTCACTGATCAGGTGGATATCATGCACTGATCACGTGGCTGATCACACACGTATCACATGACTGATCATGCACTGATCACGTGGCTATCATGTACTGATCACGTGGCTGATCATGCAATGATCACGTAGCTACCATGTACTGGTCACGTGACTGATCATGCAATGATCACGTAATTGATCATGCACTGATCATGTGGCTGATCATGCACTGATCACGTGACTGATCATGCACTGATCACGTGACTGATCAAGCACTGATCACGTGGCTATCATGCACTGCTAATGTGGCTGATCATGAAATGATCACGCAGCTACCATGTACTGGTCACGTGACTGATCATGCACTGATCATGTGGCTGATCAGGCACTGATCACGTGACTGATCATGCACTGATCACGTGGCTATCATGCACTGATCACTTGGCTGGTCATACACTGATCACGCAGCTACCATGTACTGGTCACGTGACTGATCATGCACTGATGATGTAATTGATCATGCACTGATCACGTGGCTATCATGCACTGATCACATGGCTGGTCATACACTGATCACGTGCCTGGTCATGCACAGATTACATGACTGATCATGCACTGATCACGTCACTGATCATGCACTGATCACGTGGCTATCATGCACTACTCACGTGGCTGATCATGCAATGATCATGTAGCTACCATGTACCGGTCACGTGACTGATCATACACCCATCAGGTGACTGATCATGCACTGATCACGTGGCTATCATGCACTGATCATGTGGCTGGTCATACACTGATCACCTGCCTGGTCATGCACAGATCACGTGACTAATCATGAACTGATCACGTAGCAATCATTCACTGATCACCTGGCTGATCATGCACTGATCACGTGGCTATCATGCAATGATCACGTGGCTATCATGCACTGATCACGTGTCTGATCATGCACTGATACCATGACTGAGCATGGACTGGTCACATGACTATCATGTAGTGATCACGTGACTTAATGGGGCTGACCATGTGACTGATCATGCGCTGAACATGTTTGCTATCATACACTGATCACGTGCCTCTGGAGGCAATAAACAAAGAGCTGAGTAGGCATGAATCAAACAGTCAGCAGGCAATAATCATGGAACTCAGCTGTGAGGAATCATGCTGCTCAGCTGGCAATAATCAAGCAGCTGAGCAGGCAGGAATTACACAGCACAGCTGGCAATTGTCAAGCAGATGACAGGCAGGAATCATGCAGCTCAGCTGGCAATTGTCAAGCAGATGAGCAGACAGTAATCACGCAGCTCAGCAGGCCCTGATCACGTGACTGAGCATGCACTGTTCACCTGGCTGATCATACACTGATCACGTGATTGATCAAGCATTGATCACTTGGATATCATGCACTGATCACGTGGCTAATCATACACTGTTCACGTGTCTGACCATGCACTGATCACGTGGCTGATCATGCACTGAACACGTGATTGAACATGCACTTATCATGTGGCTGATCATGCAGTGATCACGCAGCTACCATGTACTGGTCACATGACTGATCATGCACTGATCACGTAATTGATCATGCACTGATCACCTGGCTTATCATGCATTCATCATGTGACTGATCATGTGCTGATCATGTTTGGTGTCACACACTGATCATGTGCATCTGGAGGCAATGAACAAAGAGCTGAGTAGGCAGGAATCAGTCAGCAGGCTATAATCATGGAACTCAGCTCTGAGAAATCATGCTGCTCAGCTGGAAATAATCAAGTAGATGAGCAGGCAGGAATTATGCAGCACAGGTGGCAATAGTCAAGGAGATGACAGGCAGGAATCGTACAGCTCAGCTGGCAATTGTCAAGCAGATGAGCAGACAGTAATCACGCAGCTCAGCAGGCCCTGATCACGTGACTGAGCATGCACTGTTCACGTCGCTGATCACACACCTATCATGTGAATGATCATGCACTGATCACGTGGCTCTCATGCACTGATCACGTGATTGCGCATGCACTGATCACGTAATTGTATGCACTGCTCACGTGGCTATCATGCACTGATCATGTGACTGATCATGCACTGATCACGTAGCTATCTTGCACTGATCACTTGGCTGATCATACACTCATCACGGGACTGATCGTGCACTGATCACGGCGCTATCATGCATTGACTACATGACTCCACATGCACTGATCACGTGGATGATCATGCACTGATCACGTGACTATCATGCACTAATCACGTGGCTATCATTCACTGATCAGGTGGATATCATGCACTGATCACGTGGCTGATCACACACGTATCACATGACTGATCATGCACTGATCACGTGGCTATCATGTACTGATCACGTGGCTGATCATGCAATGATCACGTAGCTACCATGTACTGGTCACGTGACTGATCATGCAATGATCACGTAATTGATCATGCACTGATCATGTGGCTGATCATGCACTGATCACGTGACTGATCATGCACTGATCACGTGACTGATCAAGCACTGATCACGTGGCTATCATGCACTGCTAATGTGGCTGATCATGAAATGATCACGCAGCTACCATGTACTGGTCACGTGACTGATCATGCACTGATCATGTGGCTGATCAGGCACTGATCACGTGACTGATCATGCACTGATCACGTGGCTATCATGCACTGATCACTTGGCTGGTCATACACTGATCACGCAGCTACCATGTACTGGTCACGTGACTGATCATGCACTGATGATGTAATTGATCATGCACTGATCACGTGGCTATCATGCACTGATCACATGGCTGGTCATACACTGATCACGTGCCTGGTCATGCACAGATTACATGACTGATCATGCACTGATCACGTCACTGATCATGCACTGATCACGTGGCTATCATGCACTACTCACGTGGCTGATCATGCAATGATCATGTAGCTACCATGTACCGGTCACGTGACTGATCATACACCCATCAGGTGACTGATCATGCACTGATCACGTGGCTATCATGCACTGATCACGTGGCTGGTCATACACTGATCACCTGCCTGGTCATGCACAGATCACGTGACTAATCATGAACTGATCACGTAGCAATCATTCACTGATCACCTGGCTGATCATGCACTGATCACGTGGCTATCATGCAATGATCACGTGGCTATCATGCACTGATCACGTGTCTGATCATGCACTGATACCATGACTGAGCATGGACTGGTCACATGACTATCATGTAGTGATCACGTGACTTAATGGGGCTGACCATGTGACTGATCATGCGCTGAACATGTTTGCTATCATACACTGATCATGTGCCTCTGGAGGCAATAAACAAAGAGCTGAGTAGGCATGAATCAAACAGTCAGCAGGCAATAATCATGGAACTCAGCTGTGAGGAATCATGCTGCTCAGCTGGCAATAATCAAGCAGCTGAGCAGGCAGGAATTACACAGCACAGCTGGCAATTGTCAAGCAGATGACAGGCAGGAATCATGCAGCTCAGCTGGCAATTGTCAAGCAGATGAGCAGACAGTAATCACGCAGCTCAGCAGGCCCTGATCACGTGACTGAGCATGCACTGTTCACCTGGCTGATCATACACTGATCACGTGATTGATCAAGCATTGATCACTTGGATATCATGCACTGATCACGTGGCTATTCATACACTGTTCACGTGTCTGACCATGCACTGATCACGTGGCTGATCATGCACTGAACACGTGATTGAACATGCACTTATCACGTGGCTGATCATGCAGTGATCACGCAGCTACCATGTACTGGTCACATGACTGATCATGCACTGATCACGTAATTGATCATGCACTGATCACCTGGCTTATCATGCATTCATCATGTGACTGATCATGTGCTGATCATGTTTGGTGTCACACACTGATCATGTGCATCTGGAGGCAATGAACAAAGAGCTGAGTAGGCAGGAATCAGTCAGCAGGCTATAATCATGGAACTCAGCTCTGAGAAATCATGCTGCTCAGCTGGAAATAATCAAGTAGATGAGCAGGCAGGAATTATGCAGCACAGGTGGCAATAGTCAAGGAGATGACAGGCAGGAATCGTACAGCTCAGCTGGCAATTGTCAAGCAGATGAGCAGACAGTAATCACGCAGCTCAGCAGGCCCTGATCACGTGACTGAGCATGCACTGTTCACGTCGCTGATCACACACCTATCATGTGAATGATCATGCACTGATCACGTGGCTCTCATGCACTGATCACGTGATTGCGCATGCACTGATCACGTAATTGTATGCACTGCTCACGTGGCTATCATGCACTGATCATGTGACTGATCATGCACTGATCACGTAGCTATCTTGCACTGATCACTTGGCTGATCATACACTCATCACGGGACTGATCGTGCACTGATCACGGCGCTATCATGCATTGACTACATGACTCCACATGCACTGATCACGTGGATGATCATGCACTGATCACGTGACTATCATGCACTAATCACGTGGCTATCATTCACTGATCAGGTGGATATCATGCACTGATCACGTGGCTGATCACACACGTATCACATGACTGATCATGCACTGATCACGTGGCTATCATGTACTGATCACGTGGCTGATCATGCAATGATCACGTAGCTACCATGTACTGGTCACGTGACTGATCATGCAATGATCACGTAATTGATCATGCACTGATCATGTGGCTGATCATGCACTGATCACGTGACTGATCATGCACTGATCACGTGACTGATCAAGCACTGATCACGTGGCTATCATGCACTGCTAATGTGGCTGATCATGAAATGATCACGCAGCTACCATGTACTGGTCACGTGACTGATCATGCACTGATCATGTGGCTGATCAGGCACTGATCACGTGACTGATCATGCACTGATCACGTGGCTATCATGCACTGATCACTTGGCTGGTCATACACTGATCACGCAGCTACCATGTACTGGTCACGTGACTGATCATGCACTGATGATGTAATTGATCATGCACTGATCACGTGGCTATCATGCACTGATCACATGGCTGGTCATACACTGATCACGTGCCTGGTCATGCACAGATTACATGACTGATCATGCACTGATCACGTCACTGATCATGCACTGATCACGTGGCTATCATGCACTACTCACGTGGCTGATCATGCAATGATCATGTAGCTCCCATGTACCGGTCACGTGACTGATCATACACCCATCAGGTGACTGATCATGCACTGATCACGTGGCTATCATGCACTGATCATGTGGCTGGTCATACACTGATCACCTGCCTGGTCATGCACAGATCACGTGACTAATCATGAACTGATCACGTAGCAATCATTCACTGATCACCTGGCTGATCATGCACTGATCACGTGGCTATCATGCAATGATCACGTGGCTATCATGCACTGATCACGTGTCTGATCATGCACTGATACCATGACTGAGCATGGACTGGTCACATGACTATCATGTAGTGATCACGTGACTTAATGGGGCTGACCATGTGACTGATCATGCGCTGAGCATGTTTGCTATCATACACTGATCATGTGCCTCTGGAGGCAATAAACAAAGAGCTGAGTAGGCATGAATCAAACAGTCAGCAGGCAATAATCATGGAACTCAGCTGTGAGGAATCATGCTGCTCAGCTGGCAATAATCAAGCAGCTGAGCAGGCAGGAATTACACAGCACAGCTGGCAATTGTCAAGCAGATGACAGGCAGGAATCATGCAGCTCAGCTGGCAATTGTCAAGCAGATGAGCAGACAGTAATCACGCAGCTCAGCAGGCCCTGATCACGTGACTGAGCATGCACTGTTCACCTGGCTGATCATACACTGATCACGTGATTGATCAAGCATTGATCACTTGGATATCATGCACTGATCACGTGGCTAATCATACACTGTTCACGTGTCTGACCATGCACTGATCACGTGGCTGATCATGCACTGAACACGTGATTGAACATGCACTTATCACGTGGCTGATCATGCAGTGATCACGCAGCTACCATGTACTGGTCACATGACTGATCATGCACTGATCACGTAATTGATCATGCACTGATCACCTGGCTTATCATGCATTCATCATGTGACTGATCATGTGCTGATCATGTTTGGTGTCACACACTGATCATGTGCATCTGGAGGCAATGAACAAAGAGCTGAGTAGGCAGGAATCAGTCAGCAGGCTATAATCATGGAACTCAGCTCTGAGAAATCATGCTGCTCAGCTGGAAATAATCAAGTAGATGAGCAGGCAGGAATTATGCAGCACAGGTGGCAATAGTCAAGGAGATGACAGGCAGGAATCGTACAGCTCAGCTGGCAATTGTCAAGCAGATGAGCAGACAGTAATCACGCAGCTCAGCAGGCCCTGATCACGTGACTGAGCATGCACTGTTCACGTCGCTGATCACACACCTATCATGTGAATGATCATGCACTGATCACGTGGCTCTCATGCACTGATCACGTGATTGCGCATGCACTGATCACGTAATTGTATGCACTGCTCACGTGGCTATCATGCACTGATCATGTGACTGATCATGCACTGATCACGTAGCTATCTTGCACTGATCACTTGGCTGACCATACACTCATCACGGGACTGATCGTGCACTGATCACGGCGCTATCATGCATTGACTACATGACTCCACATGCACTGATCACGTGGATGATCATGCACTGATCACGTGACTATCATGCACTAATCACGTGGCTATCATTCACTGATCAGGTGGATATCATGCACTGATCACGTGGCTGATCACACACGTATCACATGACTGATCATGCACTGATCACGTGGCTATCATGTACTGATCACGTGGCTGATCATGCAATGATCACGTAGCTACCATGTACTGGTCACGTGACTGATCATGCAATGATCACGTAATTGATCATGCACTGATCATGTGGCTGATCATGCACTGATCACGTGACTGATCATGCACTGATCACGTGACTGATCAAGCACTGATCACGTGGCTATCATGCACTGCTAATGTGGCTGATCATGAAATGATCACGCAGCTACCATGTACTGGTCACGTGACTGATCATGCACTGATCATGTGGCTGATCAGGCACTGATCCGTGACTGATCATGCACTGATCACGTGACTGATCATGCACTGATCACGTGGCTATCATGCACTGATCACTTGGCTGGTCATACACTGATCACGCAGCTACCATGTACTGGTCACGTGACTGATCATGCACTGATGATGTAATTGATCATGCACTGATCACGTGGCTATCATGCACTGATCACATGGCTGGTCATACACTGATCACGTGCCTGGTCATGCACAGATTACATGACTGATCATGCACTGATCACGTCACTGATCATGCACTGATCACGTGGCTATCATGCACTACTCACGTGGCTGATCATGCAATGATCATGTAGCTACCATGTACCGGTCACGTGACTGATCATACACCCATCAGGTGACTGATCATGCACTGATCACGTGGCTATCATGCACTGATCATGTGGCTGGTCATACACTGATCACCTGCCTGGTCATGCACAGATCACGTGACTAATCATGAACTGATCACGTAGCAATCATTCACTGATCACCTGGCTGATCATGCACTGATCACGTGGCTATCATGCAATGATCACGTGGCTATCATGCACTGATCACGTGTCTGATCATGCACTGATACCATGACTGAGCATGGACTGGTCACATGACTATCATGTAGTGATCACGTGACTTAATGGGGCTGACCATGTGACTGATCATGCGCTGAGCATGTTTGCTATCATACACTGATCATGTGCCTCTGGAGGCAATAAACAAAGAGCTGAGTAGGCATGAATCAAACAGTCAGCAGGCAATAATCATGGAACTCAGCTGTGAGGAATCATGCTGCTCAGCTGGCAATAATCAAGCAGCTGAGCAGGCAGGAATTACACAGCACAGCTGGCAATTGTCAAGCAGATGACAGGCAGGAATCATGCAGCTCAGCTGGCAATTGTCAAGCAGATGAGCAGACAGTAATCACGCAGCTCAGCAGGCCCTGATCACGTGACTGAGCATGCACTGTTCACCTGGCTGATCATACACTGATCACGTGATTGATCAAGCATTGATCACTTGGATATCATGCACTGATCACGTGGCTAATCATACACTGTTCACGTGTCTGACCATGCACTGATCACGTGGCTGATCATGCACTGAACACGTGATTGAACATGCACTTATCACGTGGCTGATCATGCAGTGATCACGCAGCTACCATGTACTGGTCACATGACTGATCATGCACTGATCACGTAATTGATCATGCACTGATCACCTGGCTTATCATGCATTCATCATGTGACTGATCATGTGCTGATCATGTTTGGTGTCACACACTGATCATGTGCATCTGGAGGCAATGAACAAAGAGCTGAGTAGGCAGGAATCAGTCAGCAGGCTATAATCATGGAACTCAGCTCTGAGAAATCATGCTGCTCAGCTGGAAATAATCAAGTAGATGAGCAGGCAGGAATTATGCAGCACAGGTGGCAATAGTCAAGGAGATGACAGGCAGGAATCGTACAGCTCAGCTGGCAATTGTCAAGCAGATGAGCAGACAGTAATCACGCAGCTCAGCAGGCCCTGATCACGTGACTGAGCATGCACTGTTCACGTCGCTGATCACACACCTATCATGTGAATGATCATGCACTGATCACGTGGCTCTCATGCACTGATCACGTGATTGCGCATGCACTGATCACGTAATTGTATGCACTGCTCACGTGGCTATCATGCACTGATCATGTGACTGATCATGCACTGATCACGTAGCTATCTTGCACTGATCACTTGGCTGATCATACACTCATCACGGGACTGATCGTGCACTGATCACGGCGCTATCATGCATTGACTACATGACTCCACATGCACTGATCACGTGGATGATCATGCACTGATCACGTGACTATCATGCACTAATCACGTGGCTATCATTCACTGATCAGGTGGATATCATGCACTGATCACGTGGCTGATCACACACGTATCACATGACTGATCATGCACTGATCACGTGGCTATCATGTACTGATCACGTGGCTGATCATGCAATGATCACGTAGCTACCATGTACTGGTCACGTGACTGATCATGCAATGATCACGTAATTGATCATGCACTGATCATGTGGCTGATCATGCACTGATCACGTGACTGATCATGCACTGATCACGTGACTGATCAAGCACTGATCACGTGGCTATCATGCACTGCTAATGTGGCTGATCATGAAATGATCACGCAGCTACCATGTACTGGTCACGTGACTGATCATGCACTGATCATGTGGCTGATCAGGCACTGATCACGTGACTGATCATGCACTGATCACGTGGCTATCATGCACTGATCACTTGGCTGGTCATACACTGATCACGCAGCTACCATGTACTGGTCACGTGACTGATCATGCACTGATGATGTAATTGATCATGCACTGATCACGTGGCTATCATGCACTGATCACATGGCTGGTCATACACTGATCACGTGCCTGGTCATGCACAGATTACATGACTGATCATGCACTGATCACGTCACTGATCATGCACTGATCACGTGGCTATCATGCACTACTCACGTGGCTGATCATGCAATGATCATGTAGCTACCATGTACCGGTCACGTGACTGATCATACACCCATCAGGTGACTGATCATGCACTGATCACGTGGCTATCATGCACTGATCATGTGGCTGGTCATACACTGATCACCTGCCTGGTCATGCACAGATCACGTGACTAATCATGAACTGATCACGTAGCAATCATTCACTGATCACCTGGCTGATCATGCACTGATCACGTGGCTATCATGCAATGATCACGTGGCTATCATGCACTGATCACGTGTCTGATCATGCACTGATACCATGACTGAGCATGGACTGGTCACATGACTATCATGTAGTGATCACGTGACTTAATGGGGCTGACCATGTGACTGATCATGCGCTGAGCATGTTTGCTATCATACACTGATCATGTGCCTCTGGAGGCAATAAACAAAGAGCTGAGTAGGCATGAATCAAACAGTCAGCAGGCAATAATCATGGAACTCAGCTGTGAGGAATCATGCTGCTCAGCTGGCAATAATCAAGCAGCTGAGCAGGCAGGAATTACACAGCACAGCTGGCAATTGTCAAGCAGATGACAGGCAGAAATCATGCAGCTCAGCTGGCAATTGTCAAGCAGATGAGCAGACAGTAATCACGCAGCTCAGCAGGCCCTGATCACGTGACTGAGCATGCACTGTTCACCTGGCTGATCATACACTGATCACGTGATTGATCAAGCATTGATCACTTGGATATCATGCACTGATCACGTGGCTAATCATACACTGTTCACGTGTCTTACCATGCACTGATCACGTGGCTGATCATGCACTGAACACGTGATTGAACATGCACTTATCACGTGGCTGATCATGCAGTGATCACGCAGCTACCATGTACTGGTCACATGACTGATCATGCACTGATCACGTAATTGATCATGCACTGATCACCTGGCTTATCATGCATTCATCATGTGACTGATCATGTGCTGATCATGTTTGGTGTCACACACTGAACATGTGCATCTGGAGGCAATGAACAAAGAGCTGAGTAGGCAGGAATCAGTCAGCAGGCTATAATCATGGAACTCAGCTCTGAGAAATCATGCTGCTCAGCTGGAAATAATCAAGTAGATGAGCAGGCAGGAATTATGCAGCACAGGTGGCAATAGTCAAGGAGATGACAGGCAGGAATCGTACAGCTCAGCTGGCAATTGTCAAGCAGATGAGCAGACAGTAATCACGCAGCTCAGCAGGCCCTGATCACGTGACTGAGCATGCACTGTTCACGTCGCTGATCACACACCTATCATGTGAATGATCATGCACTGATCACGTGGCTCTCATGCACTGATCACGTGATTGCGCATGCACTGATCACGTAATTGTATGCACTGCTCACGTGGCTATCATGCACTGATCACGTGACTGATCATGCACTGATCACGTAGCTATCTTGCACTGATCACTTGGCTGATCATACACTCATCACGGGACTGATCGTGCACTGATCACGGTGCTATCATGCATTGACTACATGACTCCCCATGCACTGATCACGTGGATGATCATGCACTGATCACGTGACTATCATGCACTAATCACGTGGCTATCATTCACTGATCAGGTGGATATCATGCACTGATCACGTGGCTTATCACACACGTATCACATGACTGATCATGCACTGATCACGTGGCTATCATGTACTGATCACGTGGCTGATCATGCAATGATCACGTAGCTACCATGTACTGGTCACGTGACTGATCATGCAATGATCACGTAATTGATCATGCACTGATCATGTGGCTGATCATGCACTGATCACGTGACTGATCATGCACTGATCACGTGACTGATCAAGCACTGATCACGTGGCTATCATGCACTGCTAATGTGGCTGATCATGAAATGATCACGCAGCTACCATGTACTGGTCACGTGACTGATCATGCACTGATCATGTGGCTGATCAGGCACTGATCACGTGACTGATCATGCACTGATCACGTGGCTATCATGCACTGATCACTTGGCTGGTCATACACTGATCACGCAGCTACCATGTACTGGTCACGTGACTGATCATGCACTGATGATGTAATTGATCATGCACTGATCACGTGGCTATCATGCACTGATCACGTGGCTGGTGATGCACTGATCACGTGCCTGGTCATGTACTGATCACGTGCCTGGTCATGCACAGATTACATGACTGATCATGCACTGATCACGTCACTGATCATGCACTGATCACGTGGCTATCATGCACTACTCACGTGGCTGATCATGCAATGATCATGTAGCTACCATGTACCGGTCACGTGACTGATCATACACCCATCAGGTGACTGATCATGCACTGATCACGTGGCTATCATGCACTGATCATGTGGCTGGTCATACACTGATCACCTGCCTGGTCATGCACAGATCACGTGACTAATCATGAACTGATCACGTAGCAATCATTCACTGATCACCTGGCTGATCATGCACTGATCACGTGGCTATCATGCAATGATCACGTGGCTATCATGCACTGATCACGTGTCTGATCATGCACTGATACCATGACTGAGCATGGACTGGTCACATGACTATCATGTAGTGATCACGTGACTTAATGGGGCTGACCATGTGACTGATCATGCGCTGAGCATGTTTGCTATCATACACTGATCATGTGCCTCTGGAGGCAATAAACAAAGAGCTGAGTAGGCATGAATCAAACAGTCAGCAGGCAATAATCATGGAACTCAGCTGTGAGGAATCATGCTGCTCAGCTGGCAATAATCAAGCAGCTGAGCAGGCAGGAATTACACAGCACAGCTGGCAATTGTCAAGCAGATGACAGGCAGGAATCATGCAGCTCAGCTGGCAATTGTCAAGCAGATGAGCAGACAGTAATCACGCAGCTCAGCAGGCCCTGATCACGTGACTGAGCATGCACTGTTCACCTGGCTGATCATACACTGATCACGTGATTGATCAAGCATTGATCACTTGGATATCATGCACTGATCACGTGGCTAATCATACACTGTTCACGTGTCTGACCATGCACTGATCACGTGGCTGATCATGCACTGAACACGTGATTGAACATGCACTTATCACGTGGCTGATCATGCAGTGATCACGCAGCTACCATGTACTGGTCACATGACTGATCATGCACTGATCACGTAATTGATCATGCACTGATCACCTGGCTTATCATGCATTCATCATGTGACTGATCATGTGCTGATCATGTTTGGTGTCACACACTGATCATGTGCATCTGGAGGCAATGAACAAAGAGCTGAGTAGGCAGGAATCAGTCAGCAGGCTATAATCATGGAACTCAGCTCTGAGAAATCATGCTGCTCAGCTGGAAATAATCAAGTAGATGAGCAGGCAGGAATTATGCAGCACAGGTGGCAATAGTCAAGGAGATGACAGGCAGGAATCGTACAGCTCAGCTGGCAATTGTCAAGCAGATGAGCAGACAGTAATCACGCAGCTCAGCAGGCCCTGATCACGTGACTGAGCATGCACTGTTCACGTCGCTGATCACACACCTATCATGTGAATGATCATGCACTGATCACGTGGCTCTCATGCACTGATCACGTGATTGCGCATGCACTGATCACGTAATTGTATGCACTGCTCACGTGGCTATCATGCACTGATCATGTGACTGATCATGCACTGATCACGTAGCTATCTTGCACTGATCACTTGGCTGACCATACACTCATCACGGGACTGATCGTGCACTGATCACGGCGCTATCATGCATTGACTACATGACTCCACATGCACTGATCACGTGGATGATCATGCACTGATCACGTGACTATCATGCACTAATCACGTGGCTATCATTCACTGATCAGGTGGATATCATGCACTGATCACGTGGCTGATCACACACGTATCACATGACTGATCATGCACTGATCACGTGGCTATCATGTACTGATCACGTGGCTGATCATGCAATGATCACGTAGCTACCATGTACTGGTCACGTGACTGATCATGCAATGATCACGTAATTGATCATGCACTGATCATGTGGCTGATCATGCACTGATCACGTGACTGATCATGCACTGATCACGTGACTGATCAAGCACTGATCACGTGGCTATCATGCACTGCTAATGTGGCTGATCATGAAATGATCACGCAGCTACCATGTACTGGTCACGTGACTGATCATGCACTGATCATGTGGCTGATCAGGCACTGATCACGTGACTGATCATGCACTGATCACGTGGCTATCATGCACTGATCACTTGGCTGGTCATACACTGATCACGCAGCTACCATGTACTGGTCACGTGACTGATCATGCACTGATGATGTAATTGATCATGCACTGATCACGTGGCTATCATGCACTGATCACATGGCTGGTCATACACTGATCACGTGCCTGGTCATGCACAGATTACATGACTGATCATGCACTGATCACGTCACTGATCATGCACTGATCACGTGGCTATCATGCACTACTCACGTGGCTGATCATGCAATGATCATGTAGCTACCATGTACCGGTCACGTGACTGATCATACACCCATCAGGTGACTGATCATGCACTGATCACGTGGCTATCATGCACTGATCATGTGGCTGGTCATACACTGATCACCTGCCTGGTCATGCACAGATCACGTGACTAATCATGAACTGATCACGTAGCAATCATTCACTGATCACCTGGCTGATCATGCACTGATCACGTGGCTATCATGCAATGATCACGTGGCTATCATGCACTGATCACGTGTCTGATCATGCACTGATACCATGACTGAGCATGGACTGGTCACATGACTATCATGTAGTGATCACGTGACTTAATGGGGCTGACCATGTGACTGATCATGCGCTGAACATGTTTGCTATCATACACTGATCATGTGCCTCTGGAGGCAATAAACAAAGAGCTGAGTAGGCATGAATCAAACAGTCAGCAGGCAATAATCATGGAACTCAGCTGTGAGGAATCATGCTGCTCAGCTGGCAATAATCAAGCAGCTGAGCAGGCAGGAATTACACAGCACAGCTGGCAATTGTCAAGCAGATGACAGGCAGGAATCATGCAGCTCAGCTGGCAATTGTCAAGCAGATGAGCAGACAGTAATCACGCAGCTCAGCAGGCCCTGATCACGTGACTGAGCATGCACTGTTCACCTGGCTGATCATACACTGATCACGTGATTGATCAAGCATTGATCACTTGGATATCATGCACTGATCACGTGGCTATTCATACACTGTTCACGTGTCTGACCATGCACTGATCACGTGGCTGATCATGCACTGAACACGTGATTGAACATGCACTTATCACGTGGCTGATCATGCAGTGATCACGCAGCTACCATGTACTGGTCACATGACTGATCATGCACTGATCACGTAATTGATCATGCACTGATCACCTGGCTTATCATGCATTCATCATGTGACTGATCATGTGCTGATCATGTTTGGTGTCACACACTGATCATGTGCATCTGGAGGCAATGAACAAAGAGCTGAGTAGGCAGGAATCAGTCAGCAGGCTATAATCATGGAACTCAGCTCTGAGAAATCATGCTGCTCAGCTGGAAATAATCAAGTAGATGAGCAGGCAGGAATTATGCAGCACAGGTGGCAATAGTCAAGGAGATGACAGGCAGGAATCGTACAGCTCAGCTGGCAATTGTCAAGCAGATGAGCAGACAGTAATCACGCAGCTCAGCAGGCCCTGATCACGTGACTGAGCATGCACTGTTCACGTCGCTGATCACACACCTATCATGTGAATGATCATGCACTGATCACGTGGCTCTCATGCACTGATCACGTGATTGCGCATGCACTGATCACGTAATTGTATGCACTGCTCACGTGGCTATCATGCACTGATCATGTGACTGATCATGCACTGATCACGTAGCTATCTTGCACTGATCACTTGGCTGATCATACACTCATCACGGGACTGATCGTGCACTGATCACGGCGCTATCATGCATTGACTACATGACTCCACATGCACTGATCACGTGGATGATCATGCACTGATCACGTGACTATCATGCACTAATCACGTGGCTATCATTCACTGATCAGGTGGATATCATGCACTGATCACGTGGCTGATCACACACGTATCACATGACTGATCATGCACTGATCACGTGGCTATCATGTACTGATCACGTGGCTGATCATGCAATGATCACGTAGCTACCATGTACTGGTCACGTGACTGATCATGCAATGATCACGTAATTGATCATGCACTGATCATGTGGCTGATCATGCACTGATCACGTGACTGATCATGCACTGATCACGTGACTGATCAAGCACTGATCACGTGGCTATCATGCACTGCTAATGTGGCTGATCATGAAATGATCACGCAGCTACCATGTACTGGTCACGTGACTGATCATGCACTGATCATGTGGCTGATCAGGCACTGATCACGTGACTGATCATGCACTGATCACGTGGCTATCATGCACTGATCACTTGGCTGGTCATACACTGATCACGCAGCTACCATGTACTGGTCACGTGACTGATCATGCACTGATGATGTAATTGATCATGCACTGATCACGTGGCTATCATGCACTGATCACATGGCTGGTCATACACTGATCACGTGCCTGGTCATGCACAGATTACATGACTGATCATGCACTGATCACGTCACTGATCATGCACTGATCACGTGGCTATCATGCACTACTCACGTGGCTGATCATGCAATGATCATGTAGCTACCATGTACCGGTCACGTGACTGATCATACACCCATCAGGTGACTGATCATGCACTGATCACGTGGCTATCATGCACTGATCATGTGGCTGGTCATACACTGATCACCTGCCTGGTCATGCACAGATCACGTGACTAATCATGAACTGATCACGTAGCAATCATTCACTGATCACCTGGCTGATCATGCACTGATCACGTGGCTATCATGCAATGATCACGTGGCTATCATGCACTGATCACGTGTCTGATCATGCACTGATACCATGACTGAGCATGGACTGGTCACATGACTATCATGTAGTGATCACGTGACTTAATGGGGCTGACCATGTGACTGATCATGCGCTGAACATGTTTGCTATCATACACTGATCATGTGCCTCTGGAGGCAATAAACAAAGAGCTGAGTAGGCATGAATCAAACAGTCAGCAGGCAATAATCATGGAACTCAGCTGTGAGGAATCATGCTGCTCAGCTGGCAATAATCAAGCAGCTGAGCAGGCAGGAATTACACAGCACAGCTGGCAATTGTCAAGCAGATGACAGGCAGGAATCATGCAGCTCAGCTGGCAATTGTCAAGCAGATGAGCAGACAGTAATCACGCAGCTCAGCAGGCCCTGATCACGTGACTGAGCATGCACTGTTCACCTGGCTGATCATACACTGATCACGTGATTGATCAAGCATTGATCACTTGGATATCATGCACTGATCACGTGGCTATTCATACACTGTTCACGTGTCTGACCATGCACTGATCACGTGGCTGATCATGCACTGAACACGTGATTGAACATGCACTTATCACGTGGCTGATCATGCAGTGATCACGCAGCTACCATGTACTGGTCACATGACTGATCATGCACTGATCACGTAATTGATCATGCACTGATCACCTGGCTTATCATGCATTCATCATGTGACTGATCATGTGCTGATCATGTTTGGTGTCACACACTGATCATGTGCATCTGGAGGCAATGAACAAAGAGCTGAGTAGGCAGGAATCAGTCAGCAGGCTATAATCATGGAACTCAGCTCTGAGAAATCATGCTGCTCAGCTGGAAATAATCAAGTAGATGAGCAGGCAGGAATTATGCAGCACAGGTGGCAATAGTCAAGGAGATGACAGGCAGGAATCGTACAGCTCAGCTGGCAATTGTCAAGCAGATGAGCAGACAGTAATCACGCAGCTCAGCAGGCCCTGATCACGTGACTGAGCATGCACTGTTCACGTCGCTGATCACACACCTATCATGTGAATGATCATGCACTGATCACGTGGCTCTCATGCACTGATCACGTGATTGCGCATGCACTGATCACGTAATTGTATGCACTGCTCACGTGGCTATCATGCACTGATCATGTGACTGATCATGCACTGATCACGTAGCTATCTTGCACTGATCACTTGGCTGATCATACACTCATCACGGGACTGATCGTGCACTGATCACGGCGCTATCATGCATTGACTACATGACTCCACATGCACTGATCACGTGGATGATCATGCACTGATCACGTGACTATCATGCACTAATCACGTGGCTATCATTCACTGATCAGGTGGATATCATGCACTGATCACGTGGCTGATCACACACGTATCACATGACTGATCATGCACTGATCACGTGGCTATCATGTACTGATCACGTGGCTGATCATGCAATGATCACGTAGCTACCATGTACTGGTCACGTGACTGATCATGCAATGATCACGTAATTGATCATGCACTGATCATGTGGCTGATCATGCACTGATCACGTGACTGATCATGCACTGATCACGTGACTGATCAAGCACTGATCACGTGGCTATCATGCACTGCTAATGTGGCTGATCATGAAATGATCACGCAGCTACCATGTACTGGTCACGTGACTGATCATGCACTGATCATGTGGCTGATCAGGCACTGATCACGTGACTGATCATGCACTGATCACGTGGCTATCATGCACTGATCACTTGGCTGGTCATACACTGATCACGCAGCTACCATGTACTGGTCACGTGACTGATCATGCACTGATGATGTAATTGATCATGCACTGATCACGTGGCTATCATGCACTGATCACATGGCTGGTCATACACTGATCACGTGCCTGGTCATGCACAGATTACATGACTGATCATGCACTGATCACGCCACTGATCATGCACTGATCACGTGGCTATCATGCACTACTCACGTGGCTGATCATGCAATGATCATGTAGCTACCATGTACCGGTCACGTGACTGATCATACACCCATCAGGTGACTGATCATGCACTGATCACGTGGCTATCATGCACTGATCATGTGGCTGGTCATACACTGATCACCTGCCTGGTCATGCACAGATCACGTGACTAATCATGAACTGATCACGTAGCAATCATTCACTGATCACCTGGCTGATCATGCACTGATCACGTGGCTATCATGCAATGATCACGTGGCTATCATGCACTGATCACGTGTCTGATCATGCACTGATACCATGACTGAGCATGGACTGGTCACATGACTATCATGTAGTGATCACGTGACTTAATGGGGCTGACCATGTGACTGATCATGCGCTGAGCATGTTTGCTATCATACACTGATCATGTGCCTCTGGAGGCAATAAACAAAGAGCTGAGTAGGCATGAATCAAACAGTCAGCAGGCAATAATCATGGAACTCAGCTGTGAGGAATCATGCTGCTCAGCTGGCAATAATCAAGCAGCTGAGCAGGCAGGAATTACACAGCACAGCTGGCAATTGTCAAGCAGATGACAGGCAGGAATCATGCAGCTCAGCTGGCAATTGTCAAGCAGATGAGCAGACAGTAATCACGCAGCTCAGCAGGCCCTGATCACGTGACTGAGCATGCACTGTTCACCTGGCTGATCATACACTGATCACGTGATTGATCAAGCATTGATCACTTGGATATCATGCACTGATCACGTGGCTAATCATACACTGTTCACGTGTCTGACCATGCACTGATCACGTGGCTGATCATGCACTGAACACGTGATTGAACATGCACTTATCACGTGGCTGATCATGCAGTGATCACGCAGCTACCATGTACTGGTCACATGACTGATCATGCACTGATCACGTAATTGATCATGCACTGATCACCTGGCTTATCATGCATTCATCATGTGACTGATCATGTGCTGATCATGTTTGGTGTCACACACTGAACATGTGCATCTGGAGGCAATGAACAAAGAGCTGAGTAGGCAGGAATCAGTCAGCAGGCTATAATCATGGAACTCAGCTCTGAGAAATCATGCTGCTCAGCTGGAAATAATCAAGTAGATGAGCAGGCAGGAATTATGCAGCACAGGTGGCAATAGTCAAGGAGATGACAGGCAGGAATTGTACAGCTCAGCTGGCAATTGTCAAGCAGATGAGCAGACAGTAATCACGCAGCTCAGCAGGCCCTGATCACGTGACTGAGCATGCACTGTTCACGTCGCTGATCACACACCTATCAGGTGAATGATCATGCACTGATCACGTGGCTCTCATGCACTGATCACGTGATTGCGCATGCACTGATCACGTAATTGTATGCACTGCTCACGTGGCTATCATGCACTGATCATGTGACTGATCATGCACTGATCACGTAGCTATCTTGCACTGATCACTTGGCTGATCATACACTCATCACGGGACTGATCGTGCACTGATCACGGCGCTATCATGCATTGACTACATGACTCCACATGCACTGATCACGTGGATGATCATGCACTGATCACGTGACTATCATGCACTAATCACGTGGCTATCATTCACTGATCAGGTGGATATCATGCACTGACCACGTGGCTTATCACACACGTATCACATGACTGATCATGCACTGATCACGTGGCTATCATGTACTGATCACGTGGCTGATCATGCAATGATCACGTAGCTACCATGTACTGGTCACGTGACTGATCATGCAATGATCACGTAATTGATAATGCACTGATCATGTGGCTGATCATGCACTGATCACGTGACTGATCATGCACTGATCACGTGACTGATCAAGCACTGATCACGTGGCTATCATGCACTGCTAATGTGGCTGATCATGAAATGATCACGCAGCTACCATGTACTGGTCACGTGACTGATCATGCACTGATCATGTGGCTGATCAGGCACTGATCACGTGACTGATCATGCACTGATCACGTGGCTATCATGCACTGATCACTTGGCTGGTCATACACTGATCACGCAGCTACCATGTACTGGTCACGTGACTGATCATGCACTGATGATGTAATTGATCATGCACTGATCACGTGGCTATCATGCACTGATCACATGGCTGGTCATACACTGATCACGTGCCTGGTCATGCACAGATTACATGACTGATCATGCACTGATCACGTGGCTGATCATGCACTACTCACGTGGCTGATCATGCAATGATCATGTAGCTACCATGTACCGGTCACGTGACTGATCATACACCCATCAGGTGACTGATCATGCACTGATCACGTGGCTATCATGCACTGATCATGTGACTGGTCATACACTGATCACCTGCCTGGTCATGCACAGATCACGTGACTAATCATGAACTGATCACGTAGCAATCATTCACTGATCACCTGGCTGATCATGCACTGATCACGTGGCTATCATGCAATGATCACGTGGCTATCATGCACTGATCACGTGTCTGATCATGCACTGATACCATGACTGAGCATGGACTGGTCACATGACTATCATGTAGTGATCACGTGTCTTAATGGGGCTGACCATGTGACTGATCATGCGCTGAGCATGTTTGCTATCATACACTGATCATGTGCCTCTGGAGGCAATAAACAAAGAGCTGAGTAGGCATGAATCAAACAGTCAGCAGGCAATAATCATGGAACTCAGCTGTGAGGAATCATGCTGCTCAGCTGGCAATAATCAAGCAGCTGAGCAGGCAGGAATTACACAGCACAGCTGGCAATTGTCAAGCAGATGACAGGCAGGAATCATGCAGCTCAGCTGGCAATTGTCAAGCAGATGAGCAGACAGTAATCACGCAGCTCAGCAGGCCCTGATCACGTGACTGAGCATGCACTGTTCACCTGGCTGATCATACACTGATCACGTGATTGATCAAGCATTGATCACTTGGATATCATGCACTGATCACGTGGCTATTCATACACTGTTCACGTGTCTGACCATGCACTGATCACGTGGCTGATCATGCACTGAACACGTGATTGAACATGCACTTATCACGTGGCTGATCATGCAGTGATCACGCAGCTACCATGTACTGGTCACATGACTGATCATGCACTGATCACGTAATTGATCATGCACTGATCACCTGGCTTATCATGCATTCATCATGTGACTGATCATGTGCTGATCATGTTTGGTGTCACACACTGATCATGTGCATCTGGAGGCAATGAACAAAGAGCTGAGTAGGCAGGAATCAGTCAGCAGGCTATAATCATGGAACTCAGCTCTGAGAAATCATGCTGCTCAGCTGGAAATAATCAAGTAGATGAGCAGGCAGGAATTATGCAGCACAGGTGGCAATAGTCAAGGAGATGACAGGCAGGAATCGTACAGCTCAGCTGGCAATTGTCAAGCAGATGAGCAGACAGTAATCACGCAGCTCAGCAGGCCCTGATCACGTGACTGAGCATGCACTGTTCACGTCGCTGATCACACACCTATCATGTGAATGATCATGCACTGATCACGTGGCTCTCATGCACTGATCACGTGATTGCGCATGCACTGATCACGTAATTGTATGCACTGCTCACGTGGCTATCATGCACTGATCATGTGACTGATCATGCACTGATCACGTAGCTATCTTGCACTGATCACTTGGCTGATCATACACTCATCACGGGACTGATCGTGCACTGATCACGGCGCTATCATGCATTGACTACATGACTCCACATGCACTGATCACGTGGATGATCATGCACTGATCACGTGACTATCATGCACTAATCACGTGGCTATCATTCACTGATCAGGTGGATATCATGCACTGATCACGTGGCTGATCACACACGTATCACATGACTGATCATGCACTGATCACGTGGCTATCATGTACTGATCACGTGGCTGATCATGCAATGATCACGTAGCTACCATGTACTGGTCACGTGACTGATCATGCAATGATCACGTAATTGATCATGCACTGATCATGTGGCTGATCATGCACTGATCACGTGACTGATCATGCACTGATCACGTGACTGATCAAGCACTGATCACGTGGCTATCATGCACTGCTAATGTGGCTGATCATGAAATGATCACGCAGCTACCATGTACTGGTCACGTGACTGATCATGCACTGATCATGTGGCTGATCAGGCACTGATCACGTGACTGATCATGCACTGATCACGTGACTGATCATGCACTGATCACGTGGCTATCATGCACTGATCACTTGGCTGGTCATACACTGATCACGCAGCTACCATGTACTGGTCACGTGACTGATCATGCACTGATGATGTAATTGATCATGCACTGATCACGTGGCTATCATGCACTGATCACATGGCTGGTCATACACTGATCACGTGCCTGGTCATGCACAGATTACATGACTGATCATGCACTGATCACGTCACTGATCATGCACTGATCACGTGGCTATCATGCACTACTCACGTGGCTGATCATGCAATGATCATGTAGCTACCATGTACCGGTCACGTGACTGATCATACACCCATCAGGTGACTGATCATGCACTGATCACGTGGCTATCATGCACTGATCATGTGGCTGGTCATACACTGATCACCTGCCTGGTCATGCACAGATCACGTGACTAATCATGAACTGATCACGTAGCAATCATTCACTGATCACCTGGCTGATCATGCACTGAATACGTGTCTGATCATGCACTGATACCATGACTGAGCATGGACTGGTCACATGACTATCATGTAGTGATCACGTGACTTAATGGGGCTGACCATGTGACTGATCATGCGCTGAGCATGTTTGCTATCATACACTGATCATGTGCCTCTGGAGGCAATAAACAAAGAGCTGAGTAGGCATGAATCAAACAGTCAGCAGGCAATAATCATGGAACTCAGCTGTGAGGAATCATGCTGCTCAGCTGGCAATAATCAAGCAGCTGAGCAGGCAGGAATTACACAGCACAGCTGGCAATTGTCAAGCAGATGACAGGCAGGAATCATGCAGCTCAGCTGGCAATTGTCAAGCAGATGAGCAGACAGTAATCACGCAGCTCAGCAGGCCCTGATCACGTGACTGAGCATGCACTGTTCACCTGGCTGATCATACACTGATCACGTGATTGATCAAGCATTGATCACTTGGATATCATGCACTGATCACGTGGCTAATCATACACTGTTCACGTGTCTGACCATGCACTGATCACGTGGCTGATCATGCACTGAACACGTGATTGAACATGCACTTATCACATGGCTGATCATGCAGTGATCACGCAGCTACCATGTACTGGTCACATGACTGATCATGCACTGATCACGTAATTGATCATGCACTGATCACCTGGCTTATCATGCATTCATCATGTGACTGATCATGTGCTGATCATGTTTGGTGTCACACACTGATCATGTGCATCTGGAGGCAATGAACAAAGAGCTGAGTAGGCAGGAATCAGTCAGCAGGCTATAATCATGGAACTCAGCTCTGAGAAATCATGCTGCTCAGCTGGAAATAATCAAGTAGATGAGCAGGCAGGAATTACGCAGCACAGGTGGCAATAGTCAAGGAGATGACAGGCAGGAATCGTACAGCTCAGCTGGCAATTGTCAAGCAGATGAGCAGACAGTAATCACGCAGCTCAGCAGGCCCTGATCACGTGACTGAGCATGCACTGTTCACGTCGCTGATCACACACCTATCATGTGAATGATCATGCACTGATCACGTGGCTCTCATGCACTGATCACGTGATTGCGCATGCACTGATCACGTAATTGTATGCACTGCTCACGTGGCTATCATGCACTGATCATGTGACTGATCATGCACTGATCACGTAGCTATCTTGCACTGATCACTTGGCTGATCATACACTCATCACGGGACTGATCGTGCACTGATCACGGCGCTATCATGCATTGACTACATGACTCCACATGCACTGATCACGTGGATGATCATGCACTGTTCACGTGACTATCATGCACTATTCACGTGGCTCTCATTCACTGATCATGTGGATATCATGCACTGATCACGTGGCTGATCACACACGTATCACATGACTGATCATGCACTGATCACGTGGCTATCATGTACTGATCACGTGGCTGATCATGCAATGATCACGTAATTGATCATGCACTGATCATGTGGCTGATCATGCACTGATCACGTGACTGATCATGCACTGATCACGTGACTGATCAAGCACTGATCACGTGGCTATCATGCACTGCTAATGTGGCTGATCATGAAATGATCACGCAGCTACCATGTACTGGTCACGTGACTGATCATGCACTGATCATGTGGCTGATCAGGCACTGATCACGTGACTGATCATGCACTGATCACGTGGCTATCATGCACTGATCACTTGGCTGGTCATACACTGATCACGCAGCTACCATGTACTGGTCACGTGACTGATCATGCACTGATGATGTAATTGATCATGCACTGATCACGTGGCTATCATGCACTGATCACATGGCTGGTCATACACTGATCACGTGCCTGGTCATGCACAGATTACATGACTGATCATGCACTGATCACGTCACTGATCATGCACTGATCACGTGGCTATCATGCACTACTCACGTGGCTGATCATGCAATGATCATGTAGCTACCATGTACCGGTCACGTGACTGATCATACACCCATCAGGTGACTGATCATGCACTGATCACGTGGCTATCATGCACTGATCATGTGGCTGGTCATACACTGATCACCTGCCTGGTCATGCACAGATCACGTGACTAATCATGAACTGATCACGTAGCAATCATTCACTGATCACCTGGCTGATCATGCACTGATCACGTGTCTGATCATGCACTGATACCATGACTGAGCATGGACTGGTCACATGACTATCATGTAGTGATCACGTGACTTAATGGGGCTGACCATGTGACTGATCATGCGCTGAACATGTTTGCTATCATACACTGATCATGTGCCTCTGGAGGCAATAAACAAAGAGCTGAGTAGGCATGAATCAAACAGTCAGCAGGCAATAATCATGGAACTCAGCTGTGAGGAATCATGCTGCTCAGCTGGCAATAATCAAGCAGCTGAGCAGGCAGGAATTACACAGCACAGCTGGCAATTGTCAAGCAGATGACAGGCAGGAATCATGCAGCTCAGCTGGCAATTGTCAAGCAGATGAGCAGACAGTAATCACGCAGCTCAGCAGGCCCTGATCACGTGACTGAGCATGCACTGTTCACCTGGCTGATCATATACTGATCACGTGATTGATCAAGCATTGATCACTTGGATATCATGCACTGATCACGTGGCTATTCATACACTGTTCACGTGTCTGACCATGCACTGATCACGTGGCTGATCATGCACTGAACACGTGATTGAACATGCACTTATCACGTGGCTGATCATGCAGTGATCACGCAGCTACCATGTACTGGTCACATGACTGATCATGCACTGATCACGTAATTGATCATGCACTGATCACCTGGCTTATCATGCATTCATCATGTGACTGATCATGTGCTGATCATGTTTGGTGTCACACACTGATCATGTGCATCTGGAGGCAATGAACAAAGAGCTGAGTAGGCAGGAATCAGTCAGCAGGCTATAATCATGGAACTCAGCTCTGAGAAATCATGCTGCTCAGCTGGAAATAATCAAGTAGATGAGCAGGCAGGAATTATGCAGCACAGGTGGCAATAGTCAAGGAGATGACAGGCAGGAATCGTACAGCTCAGCTGGCAATTGTCAAGCAGATGAGCAGACAGTAATCACGCAGCTCAGCAGGCCCTGATCACGTGACTGAGCATGCACTGTTCACGTCGCTGATCACACACCTATCATGTGAATGATCATGCACTGATCACGTGGCTCTCATGCACTGATCACGTGATTGCGCATGCACTGATCACGTAATTGTATGCACTGCTCACGTGGCTATCATGCACTGATCATGTGACTGATCATGCACTGATCACGTAGCTATCTTGCACTGATCACTTGGCTGATCATACACTCATCACGGGACTGATCGTGCACTGATCACGGCGCTATCATGCATTGACTACATGACTCCACATGCACTGATCACGTGGATGATCATGCACTGATCACGTGACTATCATGCACTAATCACGTGGCTATCATTCACTGATCAGGTGGATATCATGCACTGATCACGTGGCTGATCACACACGTATCACATGACTGATCATGCACTGATCACGTGGCTATCATGTACTGATCACGTGGCTGATCATGCAATGATCACGTAGCTACCATGTACTGGTCACGTGAGTGATCATGCAATGATCACGTAATTGATCATGCACTGATCATGTGGCTGATCATGCACTGATCACGTGACTGATCATGCACTGATCACGTGACTGATCAAGCACTGATCACGTGGCTATCATGCACTGCTAATGTGGCTGATCATGAAATGATCACGCAGCTACCATGTACTGGTCACGTGACTGATCATGCAATGATCACGTAATTGATCATGCACTGATCATGTGGCTGATCATGCACTGATCACGTGACTGATCATGCACTGATCACGTGACTGATCAAGCACTGATCACGTGGCTATCATGCACTGCTAATGTGGCTGATCATGAAATGATCACGGCTACCATGTACTGGTCACGTGACTGATCAGGCACTGATCATGCACTGATTACGTGACTGATCATGCACTGATCACGTGGCTATCATGCACTGATCACTTGGCTGGTCATACACTGATCACGCAGCTACCATGTACTGGTCACGTGACTGATCATGCACTGATGATGTAATTGATCATGCACTGATCACGTGGCTATCATGCACTGATCACATGGCTGGTCATACACTGATCACGTGCCTGGTCATGCACAGATTACATGACTGATCATGCACTGATCACGTCACTGATCATGCACTGATCACGTGGCTATCATGCACTACTCACGTGGCTGATCATGCAATGATCATGTAGCTACCATGTACCGGTCACGTGACTGATCATACACCCATCAGGTGACTGATCATGCACTGATCACGTGGCTATCATGCACTGATCATGTGGCTGGTCATACACTGATCACCTGCCTGGTCATGCACAGATCACGTGACTAATCATGAACTGATCACGTAGCAATCATTCACTGATCACCTGGCTGATCATGCACTGATCACGTGGCTATCATGCAATGATCACGTGGCTATCATGCACTGATCACGTGTCTGATCATGCACTGATACCATGACTGAGCATGGACTGGTCACATGACTATCATGTAGTGATCACGTGACTTAATGGGGCTGACCATGTGACTGATCATGCGCTGAGCATGTTTGCTATCATACACTGATCATGTGCCTCTGGAGGCAATAAACAAAGAGCTGAGTAGGCATGAATCAAACAGTCAGCAGGCAATAATCATGGAACTCAGCTGTGAGGAATCATGCTGCTCAGCTGGCAATAATCAAGCAGCTGAGCAGGCAGGAATTACACAGCACAGCTGGCAATTGTCAAGCAGATGACAGGCAGGAATCATGCAGCTCAGCTGGCAATTGTCAAGCAGATGAGCAGACAGTAATCACGCAGCTCAGCAGGCCCTGATCACGTGACTGAGCATGCACTGTTCACCTGGCTGATCATACACTGATCACGTGATTGATCAAGCATTGATCACTTGGATATCATGCACTGATCACGTGGCTAATCATACACTGTTCACGTGTCTGACCATGCACTGATCACGTGGCTGATCATGCACTGAACACGTGATTGAACATGCACTTATCACGTGGCTGATCATGCAGTGATCACGCAGCTACCATGTACTGGTCACATGACTGATCATGCACTGATCACGTAATTGATCATGCACTGATCACCTGGCTTATCATGCATTCATCATGTGACTGATCATGTGCTGATCATGTTTGGTGTCACACACTGATCATGTGCATCTGGAGGCAATGAACAAAGAGCTGAGTAGGCAGGAATCAGTCAGCAGGCTATAATCATGGAACTCAGCTCTGAGAAATCATGCTGCTCAGCTGGAAATAATCAAGTAGATGAGCAGGCAGGAATTATGCAGCACAGGTGGCAATAGTCAAGGAGATGACAGGCAGGAATCGTACAGCTCAGCTGGCAATTGTCAAGCAGATGAGCAGACAGTAATCACGCAGCTCAGCAGGCCCTGATCACGTGACTGAGCATGCACTGTTCACGTCGCTGATCACACACCTATCATGTGAATGATCATGCACTGATCACGTGGCTCTCATGCACTGATCACGTGATTGCGCATGCACTGATCACGTAATTGTATGCACTGCTCACGTGGCTATCATGCACTGATCATGTGACTGATCATGCACTGATCACGTAGCTATCTTGCACTGATCACTTGGCTGATCATACACTCATCACGGGACTGATCGTGCACTGATCACGGCGCTATCATGCATTGACTACATGACTCCACATGCACTGATCACGTGGATGATCATGCACTGATCACGTGACTATCATGCACTAATCACGTGGCTATCATTCACTGATCAGGTGGATATCATGCACTGATCACGTGGCTGATCACACACGTATCACATGACTGATCATGCACTGATCACGTGGCTATCATGTACTGATCACGTGGCTGATCATGCAATGATCACGTAGCTACCATGTACTGGTCACGTGACTGATCATGCAATGATCACGTAATTGATCATGCACTGATCATGTGGCTGATCATGCACTGATCACGTGACTGATCATGCACTGATCACGTGACTGATCAAGCACTGATCACGTGGCTATCATGCACTGCTAATGTGGCTGATCATGAAATGATCACGCAGCTACCATGTACTGGTCACGTGACTGATCATGCACTGATCATGTGGCTGATCAGGCACTGATCACGTGACTGATCATGCACTGATCACGTGACTGATCATGCACTGATCACGTGGCTATCATGCACTGATCACTTGGCTGGTCATACACTGATCACGCAGCTACCATGTACTGGTCACGTGACTGATCATGCACTGATCATGTAATTGATCATGCACTGATCACGTGGCTATCATGCACTGATCACATGGCTGGTCATACACTGATCACGTGCCTGGTCATGCACAGATTACATGACTGATCATGCACTGATCACGTCACTGATCATGCACTGATCACGTGGCTATCATGCACTATCACGTGGCTGATCATGCAATGATCATGTAGCTACCATGTACCGGTCACGTGACTGATCATACACCCATCAGGTGACTGATCATGCACTGATCACGTGGCTATCATGCACTGATCATGTGGCTGATCATACGCACTGATCACCTGCCTGGTCATGCACAGATCACGTGACTAATCATGAACTGATCACGTAGCAATCATTCACTGATCACCTGGCTGATCATGCACTGATACGTGTCTGATCATGCACTGATACCATGACTGAGCATGCACTGATCACCTGACTATCATGCAGTGATCACGTGACTTAATGGGGCTGACCATGTGA